>NC_056741.1:1934488855-1934543855 GCF_019279795.1 Protopterus annectens
GCAAAGGCACATTCTGCCATGCAATACAGTGCACACAAGGACATTGTCTTAACCACATCTTCCCTGATCTCTACGCAATGATGCAGTTTAGCTCCAACCAGTAGGAATAGTTAGTCAACTGGATTCTTCCATTAGCATTCACACTAATGTAGTGTCTTTGGATGTCATGGGACATGATCTTTAGCTTTTTATGAAAGTCTCTTTCCCAAGACTATGGAGTATTGCATACAACAGCATCCCAAAATGAGAAAGAATAGGTGTGCAATTTTATTTACTCCCATGCTCCTTTGCTTTCTGATGGACATCTTCCCCCCAACAGGACATTCACTGCAGTGCACATGTTGTGCCTGTAGTGTGCTAATTTTTTACATACCTTGCAGGCAATCCAGCAGTTACTTCCTTGCCATCACAAGACATGACATCAGAGGGCAGTATGCTATGATTACAGGATATTTGCTGCAAAAAATAAAATTTTGCTATGCACATAAAAATGAGTTGGCTAAATTGCTTCTTGATGTAGAGGTCCCAACTAAAATATCAATTATTATTTATACAGGTGACTGGTTTCCGATCTTATGTAGATTTGTACGTGAAGGAAAATGTAGATTCAAGTGGTAAAGCTGTCAAGGTCATCCATGAGGTAGTGAACAATCGATGGGAGGTGTGCTTAAACTTAAGTGAGAAGGGCTTTCAGCACATCAGCTTTGTTAACAACATTGCTACAGTCAAGGTAATGGTTATAGTTTGTCAATGAACTCAACAACCTCAAGAAAAGAAATGAATGTAGAAGAGCAAATTGTGGTCCTTCAGACTTTTTAGTGCACAGAGGCTATCATACTATGCAGCTCATGGCCTTCAAAGTTGATGTAAGAGAGAATTTAATGGACCCAGTGCTGAGTATAATGCATAGCAACACGTGCAGGAAGAAATTCATAAACTGCATATTTCTGCCTTAGCTCGGGATGAGGAGTTGGATATAGATGTAATTTTGGTATCTGTGATGAGTGTTTTGAGGAGGTTCTGTGCAGCATCTCCTTGTACCCTTTTTACAGTGCCTCAGCCCTGTGATGTAGAGCTGTTAGACATCTTTGGGAATAGTTGATATTTCCCATAATACAGTTCTGCCATTTAGTGAAAATGTGCAATAAGTGCCATCAGCAGTGAGTGTTTAAAATACTGTTTGAAATCCATTCAGTGCATTGAAGGTTTCGGCTGTAGAATTTGAATTCCAGAGACTACTGTTTATTTCTTTTTTTTTTTTTTTTTTTTAGTGAGAGGGTGAGAAGTTATACCAATTATACTCTGAAAGAACTTTTTCTATTAACATGGACCATTTTTCCTATTCTTTTAATACGTTTGGGGATATCTGGCTGCAACCCAGTTAAATTGTAGATTTCAAGGATTTCCAAACTGAGTAAAGTATTTGTATCAGATTATTTTTGCTTGTACTGATTTATAGAGTTGAGTCATCTGCATGAAACAGCAGACCAGTAGTCTTGCTGCTCATCTTTGAAAGTATGCTTCATAGATAAGTAGGTTCATAGGTTCATAGATTAGTACTAGACTAACTGCACTTGTGAGCCATTTTGAGCCTAGCCAATTAACCCATGTGAGAATCAAACCCTGCACCTTGTGTCTGTAAGACAAATATCTTAACAATTATGCCAACCTCTTTCTGGCTTAGGCCAGCTCACCTGTGATAATCTCTACCTCTAGCCTTGTACCACTTGCTTTGGAAATAGTTTGGCAGAATACATAAATGGCATGAAATAATCTCCAGTGCTCATAATTCTGGATATTTCACACTGTGCATGTATTTGTACCACAGACGAAAAGATGTTCATAGACATGCACACCAAACTATTTGGTTGTGGATAATATGTCCTTTTCCATGGTTGTAGTTTGAGTCTAAGCAGCAGCTGCCAATGTCCAGAGTGCTGAAATATTTGCTGGTAGAAGGTAGAAGATGTAAAACCAGAACATTTCCCTTCAGTTCCTGTAGTGCATAGGACAGGCAGGATGAACCATAATAAATGATGGAAGTGTGACATGAAATAGTACTGCCTCTGATCTCTTCTTTTATTCTCGACAGTTAGAGACATGTTTGCTTCTAAGATATTATCATGGCAGGATGATGCACTGTGAGCTGCACTCCTTCTTGATGTCATTTAGTTTGTTTTTTTTCGGCTCTGGATAGTAAATTTTGTGATTATGTTATTCAGAAAAGTAAACCATTCATTAATTACTCTTTGATAACAAGCTATGAAAAATCCCTTCAGTTAAATTGGTACTGACATGGTGGTTCAAAGTGAGGTGTAAATATGGTAAAACTGTGTGCAGTCTCATAAATTACTTGGTGTACTCAATTTTTTTTTTTTGCCCTTAGGGGGGTAGACACCTTGACCTTGTAAGTGATCAAATTGCCAATAGGTTGATAGACGTTGTGCAGAAAAAGAATAAACACGGGGTGTCAGTGAAACCTTTCCAGGTAAGTTTTGAGCTCAGAACTTGTACAGTTAGCATGTTAAACTAGATATGAAAATGTCCATTTATTTGTATGTATGTATGTATGTATTTTTTTATGTGTTTGTTAATTGGAGTAGTGGAATGATCCACAGAAGACTCAGTTCAGCCACCTTTTACAGCCTAAGGCTAGATGCCATTTCTTGATCTATGTTCCAGGGTGGGTGGTATTTGAGGCTGGACTTTCATGCATTGCACATGCCCAGATGGGTGGACAAAAAAAAGACATGTCTGCAGGCTCTGTAGTGGTGCCTGCTGCTGTCATGCATCATATTTGTATTTAAGTTGAACAAAGCCTTTACTGTGAATCAGAGTCCATCCATAATTTTCCACTGTTGCATTTTCCTTAGGCTATGCAGCAGAATCATTAAAAAAAAAAACAGGACCTAATTGCAGTAGTTGGTAGGAACCACTGTACAAGTTTAAATTTTTTGGTTCTGGACCTCTTTCTCACATCAAGCTGCTCTCTTTTTCCCTTTAATTAGCTTAATTTTACTAAAGGAATGTTTTATGTCTCCCGCACTCCTGACAAGGATTTCTTATGTGCCATGTCCCAGTGTTTTCAGTGGTTGTACTTGCTTGCAGGGGTACATTGTGAAGCCACTTTACTCAGTGGATGGCTGTACATATTAAGAAATCTGAAGCACCTCCATTGGTAACCCTTTGCATTGCTGCTCTGACTAACTGCTTGGCCCTAATTGTTGGGGGGTTCTCATGACCAAAAAGAAGAAAATCTGCCATATGGTCACTCAGTCTCTCTGCAGCTAAGATCAGTCACATGTTGGGCAGATTTCTGTTCTTGGTAGTCTGAAGAGAAGATATGTGACCCTTGCTACTGAAAGATATCTGTGAAAATCAACCAGACTGAATAACAAATTCAGTGAGAGACAGAGGTTACTATTCCCATAGGATCAAAGGCCCTGCTCCACAAATATTACATGAAATACGATTCACTCTTGACATATCAGAGTAAGGTAGATGATTTCCTTTCCCTTTTCAATTTCTGCCCCAGAAATTACCTTCTGAGGCAGTAAGTTTAATGAGGCATTATTCTGACTGGTCTAATATTTTTGGTAACAGGAGTCCTCTTTTCTGGGTCTATAATTGAGATATTGCAGATGTTATTATTTTTGCTATTTTCCCTTTAGTTCCATTCTGGGAAGCATGTGCCTTCTCCCATCATGTCTTAGCTTCGTGCATTGGACTAGGGAAGTACAGCTTGACTCTGTGTCTGCCAGTCCTTTGCTACCATTTGATCAGTTAGGATGTCAAATCTGGTGTTAATTATGGGAAAGTTTCCACATTTACTACCTAAATAGTATAAGCTATCAGAGTGTTTATGGGGTTCTCAGATTGCCAGTTAAGACCTACCCTGGCTGTACTTTTTTGGAAGGGGATGATATAAGACATTGTAAGAAGCACAGCCATTTCAGCCCATCTGCAGAGTATGGCCCCCTTTCCTCTAGTAAGATGGCAGCAATAAGAGTGAGGTATGTTGATTAGCAGGAGGGTCCCTTACATGATCCTAGGCCAGTGCACAATGAGAATGTGAGGAAAATGAAGAGTGAACTCCAGAACTGCCATGCAAGACTTGCATGTTGTCATTTCTTCCTTGATTAGCAAGGAATATAGTCTATGTCTTTTGGATGATAGATGTCCTCAAGAGATGTCCCATCCCACCTTAAAACTAAATTGAAGATAAATTCTGTTTTGTCTGCACCACTCTTTCATTTGCTGATTGGCTGGAGTTTAACCACAACTGGCTTACAGCCAGGTAATCAGTCCCTAGAGAGTCTTGAACTTGGCACTTGGTAGTAGCTAGGGGAATAAAGAATTTTCTCTGGGTCTATCTGGGCTGTGTGGCTCATAATGAAGGGTTGTCCAAGATCTCTCACAGCAGAGCCCATATGGCAGGCCATCAACATAGGGCTGATATTTGGCATCTGGTGGGATCTGTCCTCGTGAATTTTGCAGCACATCCTTGTGGAACGTTGACTGATGTCAATGCCACATCTGCTTGCAGGCTTCACCTAACACTGCACTGTACTGGGCAAGTGTGATTCTGAGTGGCAGGGCTAGTCACATGACCTCTGCCACTTTCCTTCTTATGTGTGACACTATACTCCCTGACTGAGCCTGGGTTTACTTGCCCAGGAACTGAACAGGTCTTGTAAGGTTCACCCACACCCTTTGTCCTACAGAATGGAGATCAGAAAACCCAGGCTTTTTTTCTTAGTAACCCAAAGAAAACATAATCATACTTTCTTACAAGTGTGCTCCAGATAACCCCCTCATTTGGCAAAACTTTCAAGTTCAGAAGGTCCTCTAGACTGAAATGTGGCTTCATGCCTTCTCCCCATAATGTCTTATAGTATTTTGGTAAGCAGAACAAGCCTTGGGTCATCCTGTATGTAGAGCCTTCACTCAAATATACTATTTCTGCAGCCTGGAATTATCTGGAAACCATTTTGACTCATTGTATGAGTATCTTGGATGTGCCTCTGAATAGATCTCTTTAATCTAGCCCACATTCCAGAGATCTCACCACCTTTCTGTCTGTCATTGGGAAAATGTTTTCTGACCTTTTTAATTCTGGGGTAGGAGAGAAGTTGGTTAATACCCTTATTGCAGGTTCTACCATTCAAATTTTGAGCTGTACCAATGCCATGATGAGGGAATTGAACTTGGGTGCAAACCTTCATAATGTGGGGAAGTCCTTTCTGGACTGAGGATCTGCAAAGAATGAAACAGGCCCTTACTACTATAGAAGGTCTGTTTGAAACCCTATTGATCCCTATTTCTTACAGGCTTTTCCTAAGAACAGCCCCTTGTAGGTTAAGGAGGGCATTCAAGCATCAAATAATTTTGCCTCCTCCACTTGTGTTGGCTTAGCCTCGAGCATTTGCAGTCCTCCTTATATTCCGGAACTGTCCATGGAGAGGGGTGCTTGCAGTTCTTAGATTTCATTCCAGCTTACAAAGCCATCACAAAGCACTAGTGGCTTCTGAAAGTAGTCACTGGATGATATGTCTTACTGCTGTTTGCCTCCAAAGGGCTCTGCTCAAAGACAAGGCTGTCTCGACAGACCATTTTTGGATAGACCTACACTCTGCTGATATTAGAGATGGTAGAGTCTGTCCCTCCTTTGGAATGAGGTTAGGCATTTCCTTCCTCCTCTTTCTTATTCTACAGGGAATAGGGAAGTTATTTGCATCTTTAACCATAGTGACTTCAGACATATGTAGCACATCAAACAAAGGGTCTTGCCTCTGCCATTGCATGGTAGCCAGATGATGTTACAGGCATAATGGATGTCTGTAGGTACCTTGTTGTCTGAGGGCTACACAGAAAGTTACTTTAGTTTGCTTTTGGGGGGTACCACTTTCATTACATATTGCTGGCAATGAGTCTCTCTCTTCTGTACCCAGATTGTTTAAGAATTTACTATCCATTGTGGTGCGGGCCTTGTAGAAAGACTTGATTTCTTTCCCTAGCCAGGCAAATAGATTCTGATAGACTCTTTGTGGGACTCCCTGCTAGCCGCCATGACTGCAAGTCTTGGTGGCTGTACATAAAAGTCCTGTCTGAACCTGTCTGAAAGAATTGCCTTTATCTTCTAGAGTTAGGCACTTCGGTGTCAGTGCATCCTGAACATGGTAGTGGTCTAGGAGGTCATGTCCTTGCCATCCTTGTTGAAGAAGCATCAGAGAGTCAAGATGAAAGATCCCTTTGACTTCCATGTATAATGATGGCTACTATTTTCTCTGGGCATTTTTTCATGCCAAAGGGTGCAGGTACAGTGGGCTGAGAGATGCCCTTGAATGCAGTGTGACCACGTGCTTTTGGATCTAATTAAGGCATTTTTGGTAGACCCCAGAGTGGTAATCCATTCCACCAATCTCTGTTGATCTTCCCTTTTTGTAGGCAAACCACTTATAGGTTTTGATGACAAATGCTTTAGTTGTTGGATGGGGAGCCCACCTCAGTTCCTTAATAATCCTGAGCAGGTGAGTTCAATACTCCCTGTGGCAAGTTGTGGCCATATAAGTCAGCTGGAATGATGAGTAGTGCTAGTCAGTATTATTGCATTGGAGGGAAATTGTGACTTGAGCCCCTTCTGATGTGGCCTGGCAATCATTCTTTGTATGGAACTTAAACAAGCTAACATGGCATGCATTTGTATCCCTAGGTAGAAAACCTGTGTACATCTGACAGTGAACCTGAGACAGGACATAAATATTTCAGCCATTACCATCCCAGTAGAAGTGAAAATGAAGGCAGACTTCATAATTTGTTCCAGCAGTCCTTTTTTGGAACATATGATTCAGACGTTCATTTTGCTCAGTGTTCTGGGAGTAGACCACTCTGGAAATCTGACCCATTCATCAGTTGAGAGAATGTGGTCTGTCCCTTCTTCTGTTTGAGGTAAAAGGACAAGGAAGACTTGGCATATACATTCTTTCTCTTAGAGAGAGAAAGAGAGAGATCCATATACACCTCCAAAATATTAGTAAGGATAAGAACTGGGACTCCAACTGTAAACATGTGTCTTGGTTTAGATCTTTAATTCTACCATACTTTCCTACAAAAGATTCAGAGGTAACTGAACTTGTGGGGAAGTTGGGTACTTGTATGATTTGGATCTCGGTGACATGGTTAGGATGCACAATTCAGGCATTTCTGTAGATTATAATATAATGGGTGGCAGGACTGCAACCTAGTATTGCTTGGTCAACATGTTCCTCATGGGGACTCTGAAGCTTTGTCCCATGAAGAACCCTTCTGCTTGAGATTTGAATTTCATGATGAATAGACTTGCCTATCCTCCATCCAAGCCTGTTGGCAACAATGAATGAAGCTTATTTCTTGGACAGTAGCTTTCTTAGCAGTGGTTTGCCATGTTTACAGGATTTTGAAGCTTCAAGATCTTATTTTTGGGGTAATCATATTTGGCAATTTCAAATTCATCTAGTGACCATTAGGATTTACCTTCATTTTAACAGAATAGTAATAGAATGTCCTTAAAATAATCCATCATTTCCTACTGCCTTTGTGGGACAGAAATGGGGAAATAAAGACCCCATCAGACCTTGATGTTCACTGCTTTCTCAAGTTTGACCTGAAGTGAGTGTGGATGTTTTGGAAGATGGAACAGTTAGTCACCTCTGCTTCAGGGAGAGAGGAATTGAACGTTTCTAGACCAACTATATACGAGTGGATTGCTAGCTGCATGGTTGTTCTATCAGGTGGTGAACCATCCAATGGAAAATGCTGTCACTGGCCATTCCATGAAGAGTGTAATTACTTCCATTCTTTGTTTTAGAATGTCTCCAGTGCAGACATTTGTAACATGGCCACTTGATTATTGTCTCACTCATTTACCAAGTGCTAATACTTGGTCTTGGAGTCAGGCCATCTTTAGCAGTTTAATGCTTTAGAACTACATTCTAAGCCTTTCCTTTGTCCTCCAGCTCCTATCTCACATGATGTTTTACTACTCAACACTCTTTGGGATTCTTCTTGATTGTACATCCACTTAAGATGCTCTCAAATACGAGATAGGACAAATATGGCATCACCTGATCCATGAGAGGGGTCATCCTCAAAGGAGGATAGTTATGTTCCTGATGTCTCTTGGTCTGGACCCTCTGTCTAGTGGCTACTGTTGAAATTTCCCATAAATTGGGTAAGTATTTACTTATCTATGATTTTACAAGGATGCTTTTGTTATTAGTATCCTATTTTTACAGATATTGCCTCCTCTGGATCTGGTAAACTGACAGGTGCATGCTGTGCTGGTCTGGGGAGTGATACTGGAACAGTTTTGACATATTTGCCTGTTTTTCAGTTGAGGAATTACAAAATGAAAGCCAAAACCGTAACAAGGGTGGGGCAAGGGGGCAAATGCCTCAGATGCAAGCAATTGGGGAAGGGGTGTAATTGATGCCAATACAGGGCCTGATCTTTTTTTTATGATTTTTTTTAGATCTCACCTTGGGTTTGGGGGGACAACACCAAGAGCCAAACAAGGTGGCTACAACTCTGATGAAAATGTGGGATGATAATGCAAGATAACAAAAATGTATCTTTTGTTTTCTCTTAGCGCCTTTCGGCTTCTTTGCCCCATTGAGCCATTAATCAAGAGTCAACTAAAATCTGCATCTAGAAAGCTAGAAAGTCCACATCATGCATTTGTCTTAATATGATGACAACCTAGTTGCTACAGAGATCCTTGCATAAATGTTTGCTGCATGTTGAGATTTTATTTTTTGAAGCATGACCAGGGGGGGGGGTCTTTCTGTTGTATATAGTTAAGACTGTATTCAAGCATAAACATAAATGTATAGTTTAAAAATAGGTACTTCAGCACAGAGGGGCATTCATTTTGTCCTGACAGATTTTTTCCATTTACATCTGTAGGTGAAGAACCACATGTGGTTGTTTGTGAATTGCCTCATTGAAAATCCAACTTTTGATTCCCAGACAAAAGAAAACATGACTCTGCAGCCTAAGAATTTTGGCTCAACATGCATCTTGAGTGAAAGATTCATTAAATCTGTAAGTATCTAGTACCCACATAGTGAAGAATTTATGGCATTTCTAAGTATTTAGTGCTTCTAAGTTTCTTCAATTTAGAGACTTCTGAATTCTGATATATGTAGACACTGGCCATATACATTAAGAGCTGTTTGGCTGTAATGGTTTTTGGCTGTTCCATTTCCTCTTACCTTCTGTGAGGGTATAGTTTGTTGCTGTTTAAAATGATTAAACCTTTTTAATTCTGTGCTTGAGAAAGTCTCTAAAGATTAAAATTAAAAGCATAAATAGAGAAGTCTTGTATCACAGTAGTGATGTAGCAAAGATGTAATTGCTTGCAGATGGCTACAGGAATTGCAACTTTTCAAGAGTGACTGTTCAGAATGCAATTTCTGCACAGCAGAGTAGTAATCATGATTTGTCTTCTTGTATGTGGATCTAGGGCATTTTGTTTGTAGTAGTAAGAGAGGTACAGTAGAGTTTAGGCATTAATACAGGTGCATATGAATCACAATTGTTTCTAGCCACTCACTGTTTCTATAGGTGGTGGCTCTGCTTTAAAACATTGTAGCCCCATCTTATTAGGTGGTTGACTGGGGACATGATATGTGTCTAGTTAGCCAACAATATAATGAAAACAAATGTGTGGCTGACTGAAGGTTTCTTTTTCTTCTATGCAAAGAGAAGGTCCATCCTGCCACCTCATGGCAGCTATAAGATACCCGTCACATGCCAGAGGATGAAAACTTTGAAAGAGACCCTGAAATAAGTGGCCACAGAGCCAGCACATGTACCTAGCTCTGATGTGGGTCTATATTAGATATTTGAGTGCTTAAAAGTTCGAATCACTAAAGAATGAACTTTAGTAATTGAATGCTTAAATGTTCGAATATACATAAAAGTTAAAAAAAAAAATAGAAAAAATAAAAACTAAAGAGTGTAAAAGGGCAAGCCCCCCTGCACCCCCCGCTACTTAAATATACCAACTCCAAGATCATACTACAGTGTGGGAAATGGGAAATTTTCTGCTTCCGCACTATAGCACACTGAAGTGTGATCTCGGAGTTGGTATATTTAAGTAGCAGTGGGTGTGGGTGGTACAGGGGGTTTGCCCCCCTGCTTAAACTATTTACTTTTTCTTTTTTTTTTTTAAATATTTTTTTTTATAGATATTCGAACTTTTAAGCATTCAATCACTAAAGTTCATTCTTTAGTGATTCGAACTTTTAAGCGCTTGTAAATCTAATATAGACCCCTCTGATGTTATATTCAGACTAGTTTCAGCTGGCTATAGCATAGTGCATGATTTCCTCTAGTTATCAGCATTGGCTCTCGCATTTGTACCTGTCCAAGGTCTTGCCTACAGAAGCTTCATTAGTGGATTTGAAAGTTCACCTGGGCTCTGCTCTTCTTAAGGAAAAGTGATACTGCGTGAGGGAAGGCTTCACATAATCTGTCTGATCCCAAAAGCAATGTTAGTCATTTTTTAAAAGTCTTGAAAGGGAAGGTGAGATCATAACCTTTTTCCTTGAATCAGACAAATAGGATCTGGTTTGGGGCATAAAAAACAGGATGTAATGCATTTGTACCCTCTGTGCAAAAAGGTGTAATATGGGTCTGGCATTGCACTATAGACTAAAGCATCAATGCTGACAATCATTCGCATTCCTGGAAAAATGAATATGCTGGCACATTTCCTTAGAGGCATCTTCAAGGCCTGTCATGGAGAGAACAATAACGGCATGTCCAGTCAGAATATTTAGAAGTGATACATCAGGGTGGATAAACTGTTTTCCACCCAAAAGAATGCACACCACCCCCTGTTTGTATTCTTCATCATGGGGCACAGGTAAGATTCCAGCATGCCTTTCCATCTATTCCTCAAATTTCACATCTCATTACAGGATTTAGTGAAATAGATCAAAACCTATCCTATTGCCCACTGAGGACAGAGAAATACGTTTCTAAACTTTCAGATTACTGAAATTACTTGGCAGTGTTCCAATACAAGCAGAGGAAGTTGTCCTCTAATGGAGTGGCTATTGACACTACGTCAGGGCTTCTTTACTTATTACAAACTATACTCATGTTGCACTTTCTGGCAGAAGTCTTACGGGTGACAAAACCATTGAGAAGTTTTTGAACCATCACTTGTAATAGAAAGGGGATCTCTACTTTGATGGAAAAATGTACCAGTTTGGTTAGTTTGCAGGTGATCCTGATATGACTTGCATCTGTTTTGCAATTAAGATGCATACTTATGGCACCTCTTACATTATCACCTCATGCAGGGTGCAGTTATGGCCCAGCAGCAGTTGGTTTAGCAGTCTCTTAGGCTGTGCATCTTTACCTGCCATTAAGGAAACCTCCTTCGGCTTTGAACTTCATGACTGACAGTCTTGCCTATTCTCCATCTGAAAAAGATGGTATGGTGGCCTTGGAGAGTCTAGATCTCGGGGTCATTTAGCATTATATTCCTATTGCTCTCATTTTCAGGAAGATTTTAAGATTTGCTGTGTCTGGCTTACATTATCAGTTTTCTGCATTACTCTTTGGGCTATCTACTGCACCTTGATTGTTTACAAACTGCTTTGCCTATTGCAGAACACTAGGCATCCACAATTTTTCTTATTCAGATGACTTGCTGACTTGTGCAGATTCTGTATCCGGGTGCTTAGAGTCCTTAGACCAGGTCATATTTCTTCTTTCACATCTAGAAATTGAACCTTCAAAAGTTCTTCTTCACACCATCTCAACAAATTGTTTTTCTGGAGTGTTGGATAGATACAGACAAAAGGATGACTTTCCTGTCAAAAGACAAAATTCTTACTTATTAGGGCATTTTCTTGGATTTCTCACTTCTAGAGACAGCCTTAGCAAGCACCCACAAGAAAAATTCAATGACACTTAAAGAATTGTCATAACCAGTACTTTCATTCCTTGGATTTCTAGGTACCAGGACTGAAATTTGAGAAACAGGAAGTATCAACTGTCCCTGAATCCAGAACTTGCTTTCTGTCTTCAGACCACAGTCCATTCTGTCTAGGGAGTTTAAGTGCAAGGCTTTTGGGATCTTCAGGACATACCAAAGCACATAAATGTCAAAGACATGTTGGCAGTGAACATGCCTTAAAAGTTCTTCACCACTTATGGACTTCTTCTAGTGGTCACAGACAACATAACCATGATGTGGTGTCTGATCAACAAGGGGTACAAGGTTGTACCATCTTTGCTGGTTAGCAGTGATGACCTGGGATCTGGCTTTACAACATTCCCTCAATCTTTAGGCTTAGTATATTCTGTCAGAGTAAAACGCAGTGGCAGACAGACTATGCAGATCCTGGAAAGCCCCATGAGTGGAACCTGCATGTAGATGTCTTCCAAGACATGATCCAGATGAGGTGAACACCTCAATTAGATCTGTTATCCTCCTTTCAAAATAAGCAACAGAACAAAAAATTCTGTTCAATACATTCTTCCAGCCATGCTTGGAAGACAGATGATCTATCATTCCCATGCTTGGGAAAGTTCTTGTATGCATTTCCACCCTTTCCAATGATTCAAACGGTACTTCTAAAGGTTCAGAAAGAATTACCAAAGATTTGTTGTAACCCACATTTGGCCTAGGCAAAGTTGGTTCTCCCTTTTAATGGAATTGACGAAGGGCTATTGCCACATGTTTCCTCGTATTCTGGATCTCCTCATACAGTGTCAAGTGTGCCTGTTGCACCCCATCTTAGAGCAACTGCAGCTGACAGCTTTGATGATTCTGTTTTGATATATTTTATTCACTTGTTCCATGAGGATGTGCAGACGGTAGATAAGGAAACAAGAAAACCTGCAGCTAGAAAATCCCATGCTTACAGGTGGCAGGGATTTTCTAGGTGGTGCTAGCCAGTAGCAGAGGTCTTGAAAGGGTTTCAACCCCTATGATTTTGAAATATTTGTTTGAGATACGTATAGAGAGTTTGTCATATGCTTCTATCAAAATGCATCTTGTGGCCATCTCAGGTTGTCTGCCATGGATCCCTCTTTTTCATCTCTTTTCATAGTCAGTTTATGAAAGGAGCATTGCATGTCAGATCCTCTTGAAATGAAATTCTTCCTCCCTGGGATCTGAACTTTGTTCTTGAAAAATTGACCTTACCTCCTTTTGAACCTGCCTCTCAGACTGATTTACAGTTCATTACTTGGAAGACTGTTTTTCTCATTGATTTGATATTTGCAAGGTGATTCTCTGAGCTGCAAGTTCTCATAGTGTGCCAGCCCTATCTGATTTTTCACAAGGACAGGGTTGTATTATGGTATGATCCATCATCCATGCTTAAAGTTGTTTCTGAATTCACTGTGAATCAAACCACCAATCTCCCAGTGTTCCATCTTCATTCAAAAAAACAAGGAAGAAAGGATTCTACATACATTGGATGCACACGGGCAGCTCCGTTACTACCCTGACATAACAAAGGAACACTAAACAGCTGTCTGTCTCCTATATGGGAGCTAAGGAAGGTCAACCTGTATGTAAGGATACTATTGCATGATGATTGCCCTCTGCTGTTGTTTTGTGTTACTCTTACAGTGGTAAACCTCTTCCAAGTAAGGTTAAGATTCACTCGACTTGGGCCTTATCCTCTTTGATGGCATATTGAATATGGATGAATTCTAGAAGTAGTCTAGAGGCAGTAACCTAGTCCTCTGTTCATACCTTCACAAAGCACTACAAACTAGATTCCTTTTCAAGCTCCAAAGCAGCCTTTGCTCTAGAACCATTCTACAGGAACTCCTGTGTCCTTATCCTTCCACCCCCCCCAGGTAGGGTAGCTTTGGGACTCTACCCAAAATTCCACTGAGGCAGTGGGAATGATGAATATAGTACAGCTTATTAAATCATACTTACCTATAACAGTAAATGTTCCAATTCTTCACTATCTCAGTGGCAGTACCCACCCACTACCCCCCAGAGTGTGTTTAGTTGAGGTGGGTTTCAACCTTCTTGATTCAGTTGTTGTTGGATTTGTTTTTTATATGGTATTATGATTGGATACAAATGTGCTCTTGCTGTATAATTCTGGTTTCAGGTACTTTTCCTTGTGGAAAGGAAAAGGCATGAACACCCACTTCTTGTAACAGCTGAAGGCTCCTTCTTAGGACACGTTCAGCCAATCAGCTGGTACAGGAAGAGGGAGAGGAAGGAGGGGAGTCTAAGCTTTTGAAAGCTGGCCAGTACTGCTACCTTAGCAGATAACCCAAGATGCCACTGATGCAGTGAGGAATCCAAACAGGAATTTGAACATCTCCAGTTGCAGGTAAGTACGGTTTATGCAAGTGTACTTTCTTTACTTTGTAATTCTCGTTTTCTCCCCTTCTGTGATTCTGACCGCTGTCCCAGTACCCCATATCCTTTGCTGGGTCTATCACTGCAGTCAAACACTTGTCCATGACTGAATTTAAGCTGGGGCCAGCAAGGATCTTAAGAATGCCTGTGGGGAATTGCTGCTGTCCTTCCTCAAGCAGGGGAGTTTTTGCACTTTTTTTTTTACCTACCCTGTTTCTCCCTTGCCCCCTCCCTTGTAGACCATGTAAATACATGGTCCAGGGGGGGCAAGCATGCAATGGAGATCTGAGACATATCACCTCACCTCAGCTGCAGCTTAGCCATGACTCAACAACTTCTCCTCCTTTAGACCACACCTCCCAATGGCCATGTCCCCCTCCTTCACCAGATATTATCACAGGAGATGCCCACAAGACCACTTCCCTCCTCAGGGAGAGTAATGCCCATTCGTCCCTACCACATCTTGAGTTGCTTGATACATTTATCAAACAAGGATCAGCTGAGCCATAGACTGGGATTTAATCCCTCCACATCATTAGAGCGGCTTAGTGGTTCTTTTTGATGCTCATACTCTGAGCCTATCAGCATCTCACATGAAGGGTGGGTGCTGTAGGAGAACTGCATGAAGTATTTTGGTAGATGAGAAGCAACAAGTATCAGGATACATTAATGAGTTAAGAATATGCTGGCTGATATACTTCTTAAGACCTGGAGATAAGTTAGGTACCTAATGACACAACATGTTTATCTCATCAGGATTATGAAAGGGTGCTGCTTTAAGTTTAAAACTGCTGCTCCCATGTTCCACATTACAACACTTAATCCCTGTCTTCAAAGTAATATTTATCTGGTCCAGTACCACAGCTCATGCATGCCATAGTTTCACCACTATTTCCAATTTTTTTAATAATTGAGGAGTGCTGTGCAGTTGTACTCTTTGCATTCTTTCACAGTTCATTTCACATTTTTACTATCAGTGAACACCTTTCAAAGGTGATTGGGCTTTTGGTCCATTAATTTTTGGTAGTAGTGATCTAAGTTATTACTCATCTATGATCTTTTTTAAGCCATTTTTTTCCTGCTGTGCCTGTGGCCATCAGCTTCTCCCATATCTTGATTGGTCCATTCCATGTTGAGAGCTGGTCATGAAGGGTCAGCACCAATGGCATTCATCAGGATTAGGTACTAGTCCTTAACCTCACTCCACGTGGCTGATGTACATTCTTGATTGACCTATTCTATAACAACTGAGAACTGATAATGAATGTTAGCCATCAAGATTAGGTGACTGCCACTACCCTAGATGGCTAATGTGCATTCTTGCAGACACAAGGCCCTGTGATGCTTTCCACTGTACATGTACATGTTTTCTACACACACACACACACACACACACACACACACACACACACACACACACACACACACACACACACACACACACTGAAGGTTATTGCATAAAATTAGCTTGGCAAGAACGACACTGTACCTGAAAAGAACCCCACACACACACACACACACTAGGATGTTGAGCTGGCACCAGCTGTTCATCCTCACCCTCCTGTGCCATCTCCTCCATGGCCTGGATCCTAGTCATCCAAGATCAAGTGGATTACAGTCAGGGATTTATCCTTCTGCATCATGGAACCAGCTATTCCTTTATGATCCTGACACTTTGGCTGTTGCATTTGTACCTATTTTCCTAGTGCCAAATGTGTGAGTAGTTAAGTTCATATTTTAATAATTTTGCATATTTACATTTTTCAGTTTAGTTTGAAGTTCTTTAAAAATGTAGAACATCTTACTTGCTGCTGTTAAACTGCAAATTTTCTGGGTTGTTCATAGCAGATCCCACAAAATTCTTTGTTAAATAGTTCCATTTGACTTTTGTTTTTCAGGCCATTTCTTGTGGCATTGTGGAGAGTGTCTTGAGCTGGGCTGAAATCAAAGCTATGTCTGAGTTAAAGAAGAAATGCACATCTGTGAAACATTCTAAACTCAAGGGGATTCCTAAACTGGATGATGCAAACTTTGCAGGTATGTATGGTTCGGATGGAGAGTATCAATTTTCTAGGCATCTGAATTAATTTCAATACCTTGTGTGTACTAGCAGTAAAGTGCTTTTGGACACATTTTCATGTCTCAATGACACGCGCATGACTCTTGTGATTAACACTGTTTCAGAACAAAATTAACTTACTAAAAATGTATTTTTGTATGTCAGACTTCATCCTCTGCCCCACACTCTCCAGCTGCCAATATGCACTCTGAGACTGCTGCATCTTGGGGAAAGAAGACATTTTGGAGATACCTTAATCTCAATCTTTGAATACAGCAGACAGGCGTCAACATTAATAATCACATATTAGAGTGTCGATCTCTATTGACTCACATTTAAGCCTGCCACATATCATTCAGCTGTCATATCAAGTCTTACTGCAAAGACAGGATGCATTCACTGTATTAAGTGGTTGCAGGCTGAAATAAATACAGGTTGAATAATGTGATGGAGAAAGTCTCTAGAAAAAAGGGTTTACAGTGATGTAGCAAAGATGTAATTGCTTGCAGATGGCTACAGGAATTGCAACTTTTCAAGAGTGACTGTTCAGAATGCAATTTCTGCACAGCAGAGTAGTAATCATGATTTGTCTTCTTGTATGTGGATCTAGGGCATTTTGTTTGTAGTAGTAAGAGAGGTACAGTAGAGTTTAGGCATTAATACAGGTGCATATGAATCACAATTGTTTCTAGCCACTCACTGTTTCTATAGGTGGTGGCTCTGCTTTAAAACATTGTAGCCCCATCTTATTAGGTGGTTGACTGGGGACATGATATGTGTCTAGTTAGCCAACAATATAATGAAAACAAATGTGTGGCTGACTGAAGGTTTCTTTTTCTTCTATGCAAAGAGAAGGTCCATCCTGCCACCTCATGGCAGCTATAAGATACCGTCACATGCCAGAGGATGAAAACTTTGAAAGAGACCCTGAAATAAGTGGCCACAGAGCCAGCACATGTACCTAGCTCTGATGTGGGTCTATATTAGATATTTGAGTGCTTAAAAGTTCGAATCACTAAAGAATGAACTTTAGTAATTGAATGCTTAAATGTTCGAATATACATAAAAGTTAAAAAAAAAAATAGAAAAAATAAAAACTAAAGAGTGTAAAAGGGCAAGCCCCCCTGCACCCCCCGCTACTTAAATATACCAACTCCAAGATCATACTACAGTGTGGGAAATGGGAAATTTTCTGCTTCCGCACTATAGCACACTGAAGTGTGATCTCGGAGTTGGTATATTTAAGTAGCAGTGGGTGTGGGTGGTACAGGGGGTTTGCCCCCCTGCTTAAACTATTTACTTTTTCTTTTTTTTTTTTAAATATTTTTTTTTATAGATATTCGAACTTTTAAGCATTCAATCACTAAAGTTCATTCTTTAGTGATTCGAACTTTTAAGCGTTTGAATATCTAATATAGACCCCTCTGATGTTATATTCAGACTAGTTTCAGCTGGCTATAGCATAGTGCATGATTTCCTCTAGTTATCAGCATTGGCTCTCGCATTTGTACCTGTCCAAGGTCTTGCCTACAGAAGCTTCATTAGTGGATTTGAAAGTTCACCTGGGCTCTGCTCTTCTTAAGGAAAAGTGATACTGCGTGAGGGAAGGCTTCACATAATCTGTCTGATCCCAAAAGCAATGTTAGTCATTTTTTAAAAGTCTTGAAAGGGAAGGTGAGATCATAACCTTTTTCCTTGAATCAGACAAATAGGATCTGGTTTGGGGCATAAAAAACAGGATGTAATGCATTTGTACCCTCTGTGCAAAAGGTGTAATATGGGTCTGGCATTGCACTATAGACTAAAGCATCAATGCTGACAATCATTCGCATTCCTGGAAAAATGAATATGCTGGCACATTTCCTTAGAGGCATCTTCAAGGCCTGTCATGGAGAGAACAATAACGGCATGTCCAGTCAGAATATTTAGAAGTGATACATCAGGGTGGATAAACTGTTTTCCACCCAAAAGAATGCACACCACCCCCTGTTTGTATTCTTCATCATGGGGCACAGGTAAGATTCCAGCATGCCTTTCCATCTATTCCTCAAATTTCACATCTCATTACAGGATTTAGTGAAATAGATCAAAACCTATCCTATTGCCCACTGAGGACAGAGAAATACGTTTCTAAACTTTCAGATTACTGAAATTACTTGGCAGTGTTCCAATACAAGCAGAGGAAGTTGTCCTCTAATGGAGTGGCTATTGACACTACGTCAGGGCTTCTTTACTTATTACAAACTATACTCATGTTGCACTTTCTGGCAGAAGTCTTACGGGTGACAAAACCATTGAGAAGTTTTTGAACCATCACTTGTAATAGAAAGGGGATCTCTACTTTGATGGAAAAATGTACCAGTTTGGTTAGTTTGCAGGTGATCCTGATATGACTTGCATCTGTTTTGCAATTAAGATGCATACTTATGGCACCTCTTACATTATCACCTCATGCAGGGTGCAGTTATGGCCCAGCAGCAGTTGGTTTAGCAGTCTCTTAGGCTGTGCATCTTTACCTGCCATTAAGGAAACCTCCTTCGGCTTTGAACTTCATGACTGACAGTCTTGCCTATTCTCCATCTGAAAAAGATGGTATGGTGGCCTTGGAGAGTCTAGATCTCGGGGTCATTTAGCATTATATTCCTATTGCTCTCATTTTCAGGAAGATTTTAAGATTTGCTGTGTCTGGCTTACATTATCAGTTTTCTGCATTACTCTTTGGGCTATCTACTGCACCTTGATTGTTTACAAACTGCTTTGCCTATTGCAGAACACTAGGCATCCACAATTTTTCTTATTCAGATGACTTGCTGACTTGTGCAGATTCTGTATCCGGGTGCTTAGAGTCCTTAGACCAGGTCATATTTCTTCTTTCACATCTAGAAATTGAACCTTCAAAAGTTCTTCTTCACACCATCTCAACAAATTGTTTTTCTGGAGTGTTGGATAGATACAGACAAAAGGATGACTTTCCTGTCAAAAGACAAAATTCTTACTTATTAGGGCATTTTCTTGGATTTCTCACTTCTAGAGACAGCCTTAGCAAGCACCCACAAGAAAAATTCAATGACACTTAAAGAATTGTCATAACCAGTACTTTCATTCCTTGGATTTCTAGGTACCAGGACTGAAATTTGAGAAACAGGAAGTATCAACTGTCCCTGAATCCAGAACTTGCTTTCTGTCTTCAGACCACAGTCCATTCTGTCTAGGGAGTTTAAGTGCAAGGCTTTTGGGATCTTCAGGACATACCAAAGCACATAAATGTCAAAGACATGTTGGCAGTGAACATGCCTTAAAAGTTCTTCACCACTTATGGACTTCTTCTAGTGGTCACAGACAACATAACCATGATGTGGTGTCTGATCAACAAGGGGTACAAGGTTGTACCATCTTTGCTGGTTAGCAGTGATGACCTGGGATCTGGCTTTACAACATTCCCTCAATCTTTAGGCTTAGTATATTCTGTCAGAGTAAAACGCAGTGGCAGACAGACTATGCAGATCCTGGAAAGCCCCCCATGAGTGGAACCTGCATGTAGATGTCTTCCAAGACATGATCCAGATGAGGTGAACACCTCAATTAGATCTGTTATCCTCCTTTCAAAATAAGCAACAGAACAAAAAATTCTGTTCAATACATTCTTCCAGCCATGCTTGGAAGACAGATGATCTATCATTCCCATGCTTGGGAAAGTTCTTGTATGCATTTCCACCCTTTCCAATGATTCAAACGGTACTTCTAAAGGTTCAGAAAGAATTACCAAAGATTTGTTGTAACCCACATTTGGCCTAGGCAAAGTTGGTTCTCCCTTTTAATGGAATTGACGAAGGGCTATTGCCACATGTTTCCTCGTATTCTGGATCTCCTCATACAGTGTCAAGTGTGCCTGTTGCACCCCATCTTAGAGCAACTGCAGCTGACAGCTTTGATGATTCTGTTTTGATATATTTTATTCACTTGTTCCATGAGGATGTGCAGACGGTAGATAAGGAAACAAGAAAACCTGCAGCTAGAAAATCCCATGCTTACAGGTGGCAGGGATTTTCTAGGTGGTGCTAGCCAGTAGCAGAGGTCTTGAAAGGGTTTCAACCCCTATGATTTTGAAATATTTGTTTGAGATACGTATAGAGAGTTTGTCATATGCTTCTATCAAAATGCATCTTGTGGCCATCTCAGGTTGTCTGCCATGGATCCCTCTTTTTCATCTCTTTTCATAGTCAGTTTATGAAAGGAGCATTGCATGTCAGATCCTCTTGAAATGAAATTCTTCCTCCCTGGGATCTGAACTTTGTTCTTGAAAAATTGACCTTACCTCCTTTTGAACCTGCCTCTCAGACTGATTTACAGTTCATTACTTGGAAGACTGTTTTTCTCATTGATTTGATATTTGCAAGGTGATTCTCTGAGCTGCAAGTTCTCATAGTGTGCCAGCCCTATCTGATTTTTCACAAGGACAGGGTTGTATTATGGTATGATCCATCATCCATGCTTAAAGTTGTTTCTGAATTCACTGTGAATCAAACCACCAATCTCCCAGTGTTCCATCTTCATTCAAAAAAACAAGGAAGAAAGGATTCTACATACATTGGATGCACACGGGCAGCTCCGTTACTACCCTGACATAACAAAGGAACACTAAACAGCTGTCTGTCTCCTATATGGGAGCTAAGGAAGGTCAACCTGTATGTAAGGATACTATTGCATGATGATTGCCCTCTGCTGTTGTTTTGTGTTACTCTTACAGTGGTAAACCTCTTCCAAGTAAGGTTAAGATTCACTCGACTTGGGCCTTATCCTCTTTGATGGCATATTGAATATGGATGAATTCTAGAAGTAGTCTAGAGGCAGTAACCTAGTCCTCTGTTCATACCTTCACAAAGCACTACAAACTAGATTCCTTTTCAAGCTCCAAAGCAGCCTTTGCTCTAGAACCATTCTACAGGAACTCCTGTGTCCTTATCCTTCCACCCCCCCCAGGTAGGGTAGCTTTGGGACTCTACCCAAAATTCCACTGAGGCAGTGGGAATGATGAATATAGTACAGCTTATTAAATCATACTTACCTATAACAGTAAATGTTCCAATTCTTCACTATCTCAGTGGCAGTACCCACCCACTACCCCCCAGAGTGTGTTTAGTTGAGGTGGGTTTCAACCTTCTTGATTCAGTTGTTGTTGGATTTGTTTTTTATATGGTATTATGATTGGATACAAATGTGCTCTTGCTGTATAATTCTGGCTTCAGGTACTTTTCCCTTGTGGAAAGGAAAAGGCATGAACACCCACTTCTTGTAACAGCTGAAGGCTCCCTTCTTAGGACACGTTCAGCCAATCAGCTGGTACAGGAAGAGGGAGAGGGAAGGAGGGGAGTCTAAGCTTTTGAAAGCTGGCCAGTACTGCGTTACCTTAGCAGATAACCCAAGATGCCACTGATGCAGTGAGGAATCCAAACAGGAATTTGAACATCTCCAGTTGCAGGTAAGTACGGTTTATGCAAGTGTACTTTCTTTACTTTGTAATTCTCGTTTTCTCCCCTTCTGTGATTCTGACCGCTGTCCCAGTACCCCATATCCTTTGCTGGGTCTATCACTGCAGTCAAACACTTGTCCATGACTGAATTTAAGCTGGGGCCAGCAAGGATCTTAAGAATGCCTGTGGGGAATTGCTGCTGTCCTTCCTCAAGCAGGGGAGTTTTTGCACTTTTTTTTTACCTACCCTGTTTCTCCCTTGCCCCTCCTTGTAGACCATGTAAATACATGGTCCAGGGGGGGCAAGCATGCAATGGAGATCTGAGACATATCACCTCACCTCAGCTGCAGCTTAGCCATGACTCAACAACTTCTCCTCCTTTAGACCACACCTCCCAATGGCCATGTCCCCCTCCTTCACCAGATATTATCACAGGAGATGCCCACAAGACCACTTCCCTCCTCAGGGAGAGTAATGCCCATTCGTCCCTACCACATCTTGAGTTGCTTGATACATTTATCAAACAAGGATCAGCTGAGCCATAGACTGGGATTTAATCCCTCCACATCATTAGAGCGGCTTAGTGGTTCTTTTTTTGATGCTCATACTCTGAGCCTATCAGCATCTCACATGAAGGGTGGGTGCTGTAGGAGAACTGCATGAAGTATTTTGGTAGATGAGAAGCAACAAGTATCAGGATACATTAATGAGTTAAGAATATGCTGGCTGATATACTTCTTAAGACCTGGAGATAAGTTAGGTACCTAATGACACAACATGTTTATCTCATCAGGATTATGAAAGGGTGCTGCTTTAAGTTTAAAACTGCTGCTCCCATGTTCCACATTACAACACTTAATCCCTGTCTTCAAAGTAATATTTATCTGGTCCAGTACCACAGCTCATGCATGCCATAGTTTCACCACTATTTCCAATTTTTTTAATAATTGAGGAGTGCTGTGCAGTTGTACTCTTTGCATTCTTTCACAGTTCATTTCACATTTTTACTATCAGTGAACACCTTTCAAAGGTGATTGGGCTTTTGGTCCATTAATTTTTGGTAGTAGTGATCTAAGTTATTACTCATCTATGATCTTTTTTTAAGCCATTTTTTTCCTGCTGTGCCTGTGGCCATCAGCTTCTCCCATATCTTGATTGGTCCATTCCATGTTGAGAGCTGGTCATGAAGGGTCAGCACCAATGGCATTCATCAGGATTAGGTACTAGTCCTTAACCTCACTCCACGTGGCTGATGTACATTCTTGATTGACCTATTCTATAACAACTGAGAACTGATAATGAATGTTAGCCATCAAGATTAGGTGACTGCCACTACCCTAGATGGCTAATGTGCATTCTTGCAGACACAAGGCCCTGTGATGCTTTCCACTGTACATGTACATGTTTTCTACACACACACACACACACACACACACACACACACACACACACACACACACACACACACACACTGAAGGTTATTGCATAAAATTAGCTTGGCAAGAACGACACTGTACCTGAAAAGAACCCCACACACACACACACACACTAGGATGTTGAGCTGGCACCAGCTGTTCATCCTCACCCTCCTGTGCCATCTCCTCCATGGCCTGGATCCTAGTCATCCAAGATCAAGTGGATTACAGTCAGGGATTTATCCTTCTGCATCATGGAACCAGCTATTCCTTTATGATCCTGACACTTTGGCTGTTGCATTTGTACCTATTTTCCTAGTGCCAAATGTGTGAGTAGTTAAGTTCATATTTTAATAATTTTGCATATTTACATTTTTCAGTTTAGTTTGAAGTTCTTTAAAAATGTAGAACATCTTACTTGCTGCTGTTAAACTGCAAATTTTCTGGGTTGTTCATAGCAGATCCCACAAAATTCTTTGTTAAATAGTTCCATTTGACTTTTGTTTTTCAGGCCATTTCTTGTGGCATTGTGGAGAGTGTCTTGAGCTGGGCTGAAATCAAAGCTATGTCTGAGTTAAAGAAGAAATGCACATCTGTGAAACATTCTAAACTCAAGGGGATTCCTAAACTGGATGATGCAAACTTTGCAGGTATGTATGGTTCGGATGGAGAGTATCAATTTTCTAGGCATCTGAATTAATTTCAATACCTTGTGTGTACTAGCAGTAAAGTGCTTTTGGACACATTTTCATGTCTCAATGACACGCGCATGACTCTTGTGATTAACACTGTTTCAGAACAAAATTAACTTACTAAAAATGTATTTTTGTATGTCAGACTTCATCCTCTGCCCCCACACTCTCCAGCTGCCAATATGCACTCTGAGACTGCTGCATCTTGGGGAAAGAAGACATTTTGGAGATACCTTAATCTCAATCTTTGAATACAGCAGACAGGCGTCAACATTAATAATCACATATTAGAGTGTCGATCTCTATTGACTCACATTTAAGCCTGCCACATATCATTCAGCTGTCATATCAAGTCTTACTGCAAAGACAGGATGCATTCACTGTATTAAGTGGTTGCAGGCTGAAATAAATACAGGTTGAATAATGTGATGGAGAGATCCCCTTTCTAATCTCCTAACCTGAACTATCCCATTTTCTCACAGCACATACTAGAGTAACTATCATAAGGGTTACATTAGTTCTGGGAATCTAGGTTTCTCAAGAGTTTAGATAATGCAGATGTTTCTGTCCCTTTTAGGAATAAGATAGAAAGTGGCTTTTCTTCAACACATAGTGAGAACATTCTTTAGTACAGAGTGCTGTGTTTGGATCCCGTCAAATAACTCTAAGTTGGAGGCTGTACAGACAGCCACAGGGAAGGCCTGTGTCACAAGTTTTACAAAGAGAGATTACTTAAACAAGGTTTGCAGCTGTCAGGAAAAGGACAGCCAAAATATTATTAAATATGTTAACTTTTTCAGTTAGACAGCATACTTCTTTTGGGGAAAAAAGGCTTCACATGCACACAAGCTGTTTCAGTTCGAAGGAGGATAATGAGCTTGGGGAAGGCATGTCAGGAAGTGAATTTGTAAGGAAAGAATTGCAGAAACAGGGAACACTTCTTCACAGAAGGTAAGGAAGTCCTTAGTTGGAGGACTGGGAGGCAGGGGACAGAGAGAACAAAAACAGTTTGAAACAGCAGCTTGTTCTTGGTGTGGGTGAGAGCAGCTTGGATAAACACCGTTGGTTATTTGATACGAGAAAATGAGCTTGGAAATCAATGATCCCCACTTGACACCAACATTCCATATGGTTAAATTAATGTACAAGAAAGCCTGATCAAAAGGAAATACACTTGTTCTTGTATAAAATCTGTATGCCAAAAATGAAATCCTTTACTGGATTACTCTGAGATGGAGAAGATCTGTGGAAGATATTCTGCTGGTGAAAAAGTTAAGATAAATCTAATATTTGATCAGTATGCAGGATACTCTTCATTGCTGAAAGGTAATATGAATATAGACATTTTAAAGTGAAGAAAAATTAAGGAAGGGAATAGTTTTCTTTTAAGCATAAGAATGGTTGTAAGTCATGCTGTGCCACCTTTTTACTGACGTGCAGCTGCCTTTTCCTTTCCCTTCACTAGTTGCAAGAGGGGTAAAAAATACTAAATTACTTAACTTAGTGAAGTAACTACAGCAACAGAAACAATTACAGCAATCTATTTCTTTTCCCTTCGCTAACCCTGGGGGTTGGTGAGCAAGGAAAAACACAATAAAAAAGTAACTGCAGGACTAATTAGTAAGACACACTTATGCACATGTGCACGTGCATGTGTGTGTGTGTGTGTGTGTGTGTGTGTGTGTGTGTGTGTGTGTGTGTGTGTGTGTGTGTGTGTGTGTGTGTGTTCATCCTGTGATAGTTACAACTGCATCACAGTGAGAAGCTAAAATATATTACTGTGGCTATTACCTATGTATTAAATCATTTAATTGATTCAATCAGACATCTGAGCTGTGCATAATTGACAAGGTGAATATGTGTGTGTGTGTGTGTGTGTGTGTGTGTGTGTGTGTGTGTGTGTGTGTGTGTGTGTGTGTGTGTGCACGCCCATGCGCGTGTATGTGTGTGTGTGCGCATATGTTTGTTCATGCATGTATATATATATATATATATATATATATATATATATATATATATATGCTTCTGTTTACACAAGTATCTCTGTGTGTGTGTGTGTGTGTGTGTGTGTGTGTGTGTGTGTGTGTGTGTGTGTGTGTGTGTGTGTGTGTGTGTGTTTGTGTTTTGTCTGTTTTTCTGTGGCATATGACAGCATAGGACTCAGGCATTTCTGACTGTGCTAGCTACAGAGAAAACATGCGGAACTGAAAATGAAGAAAGGATGAACTCAGTCATAGATCCACCAAGGGCAAGTCCTTCATAGATCAGCTGACATGGTAAGACTGTGTCTGCTTACAAATGAGTACCTCAGATGCTCTCAACTCTTCTTTTGACACCAAAGTTTAATATCATTTTTACAAGTGGACATGAGGTTGATTCCTGGTATATGTAGCAATTGTTTAATACTAACAAACATATTTGGATAGGTCCTGTTTTGAGATAGAGTAGTTTGAACCTAGATACAGATAAGTTAATTATAAAAAATAGTACAGTTGTAATGAGTTGTCTGTGGCTGTGTAGTGGTGAAGTGCTTCTGTTAAAAAATATGTAAAAAAAATTTATCATTTTTTCAGGGACTGCACGTTCTTTAGAATGTACTTTGATCCTGACTGAGGGTGACTCTGCCAAAACACTAGCTGTGTCTGGTTTAGAAGTTGTTGGAAGAGACAGATTTGGAGTATTTCCTTTAAAGGGTAAATTACTTAATGTCCGTGAAGCTTCTCATAAGCAGGTGAGCAACATTAGAGTAACTATAGTAGTGAAATGAGTTATAATGCATGTATATGTTCTCAGCTTTTGAGGAAATCATATAGAGGGAGACCAGATGAAGAGGTATTTGACAGACTAGAATATTTATTTCGGATCTATTTTCCCATGAGTAGTACATTGTTTTCTCTTCAGTATGAGTATTTTGAATTTTATCTGTAGTACATTTAGTCCATGTTTACTTTTCATCTAAGTACTTTGATTTCTGACAGCAGGCAGAAGCCACATTTGTGAACTGTGTAGTAGGAAAAGTAAAAAGGAAACATGATTTCATGTGACTGTCATTAGTAATAAATGGTGAATATGTGTTTGAATCATCTGTGATGAAAGAATGACATGTTTATGAGTTTTCAGTAGCTTAGGCATTGGATTTATAAGGTTGGCTTGGGTTCTGTACATATAATAGATGTGAAACTCTGGGTTGGGAGCATGGCCTAATTGTTAAGGTGTTTGCCTTACAAACACAAGGTACAGGGTTTAATTCTCACAGGGGATAATTGGCTAAGCTTAAAAATGTCTCGCAAGGGTAATTAGCCTACTACTAATTTAGGAACCTATGAATTAGCTCATTATAAATGTCATTATGCCATGCATTATGAAGATGTAATGTCTATGTTGAGAGTGGGAGGAAAAGCATTGAGATGATTCAGAAAATATGAAGTTTTTTCCTTTATGGTAAAGCAAGTTAGCAGCACTTTTGATCCAGGGTTAGTTTTGTTATTTGTAAGGCTGTTAACTTACAGTATTTTTGATTCTGTTTTAATTAAATTAAGTCCTGTTGGAAAGATTCTGTTTGGATTATAGATCTAAAGATTAATGGAATATAAGTTCAAATATCAAAATATAAATGTGCAAAGAAAGTGTAAGAACAAAATTGAAAAAAAGTATTTAAAATGATAAATAGGTGTATCACAAAGCAAATGTAAAATAATTATGACACAAAGTTTAACAAAGTGTACAAAATGTGTGCAGAGAGAAGATGACAAGCACTTGCAGCAGAAGTCTGTATAGAATGCTGTCACTTAGGACAGCTTGATGACTTTTGCATCTAACCTGCCTACTGACTCTTCAGCTGGCCCTTTGTAAACCTCGGTATGAAGTCCCTCAGTTTTACCATTTTTTCTGGGACTGGATCTCTGCCTGGCTTGGAATGTGCCCTGATACCTATCTAGTTTGCTGTATTCTAACTTTGCTCCTCATAATGACTTCTGCATGTTCTAAGTGCCTCTGCAGTTAGCAGATTATGGCCATCACCTGTCACACCTTTTACTTCCTTTGCCTGGGCCTTAAGCATGACAACAAAATTACTCTGAGATGGATGATATTCTGCTGGTGAAAAAGTTAAGATAAATCTAATATTCATCAATATGCAGGATCCTCTTCATTGCTGAAAGTTAATATGAATACAGACATTTTAAAGTGGAGAAAAATTAAGGAAGGGAATATTCTTTTGGGCATAAGAATGGTTGTAAGTCATGCTGTGCCACCTTTTTACTGAGGTTCAGTTGCAAACTACAGACATTTTTCCTGTTATTTGTGGGACTTGATGAGCATGCATTCATTCAGCTTAGTGATTCCAAAGTGCCAGACTCAGGAATCCCTACTGTACTGATGAGTCCAGATAGCTGACTCCTGCATTCTCCAGGTGAAGTAAATGTCTGGAACAATTCAGATGTGCCCCATCTCACCACACCTGTTACATCCTCTTTTGCAGCTGTATTGTGATGCAGGTATAGCTTTAAGCTATTTGTTTTCAGATCTGTTTAAATGCTCCTATGAGACTGTTTACAACGGCCCTATCATTAGTTTAGAAAATGTGATTGCAGCTAAAGTAAGATATTTCCAGTAAGATCTCACTGTCCTCTCTGTTAGGTAGTTATCTTTAATTCACAAGATATTGCACATGTGCTGTCCCCCAGAACTGCAGAAATGGTTTGAACAGTTTTTGATTTCATCAGTAATAGACTGTAGTACTGCAGAACGGTGTACTATACAGCTTCCCCCCATAGATGTATCAACACCAGTACATCTGATACAGATGTAAAGCACCACTCCCCCTTTACCACTGAAGATTTTCCTGGTTCTGGTTCCCCCGTCTTTGTACTGTGTTCCTAAAATGTCACCAATGCCATTTGCTATGGTGAGTGAAAATTCCAAATTCCAAACTGGGATATTCTGTCTTGTCCCTCTTTGCTCTGTTTCTCTGCTCCTGCATGTAATCCTCAGCCAAGGAGCAGCTTTGTTCAAGTGCCATTCCAAGAGGTTTATGTCTTATCTTAGTCTCCATGTAATCCTTTGAGATGCTTCCAGAGGATCCACATATCCCACCCCTCTTCACCATGGTCACAAAGTAGTAAACAACATGAAAACTGCACTTGCACATGATGAGGTCTTTCCTGATGTGGGAGAGGAGTGGGCATTTCCAGAATTCCAACCCATATACCTTGCTCTGTGAGATTTGGAGGTCTTGATGGTGGACATGCAGAAAAAAATGTATATTTTCAGGATGTTCCCCTTTTTCTACAATATATTATTAGGGAGCCCCTTCAGTAAGACAGAAATTAAACATATCATAAGAAGAAACAAGGCACTTTAACATAGAGTGAGATGAATAGACATTTTAAACCACCCTAATAATTTCTTTCTTTGAGCAAGAATCCCAAATTAGATAAAAGTATTTTAGTGGTTTTGCTGAAGTTAATCAAGCCCCATTTTTGAGAAAAGGTTGTCTGCATTCACTATTTCAAAGAGTATGCATGGTCTCCCCTATATCATACAGACTGACACAGAATCCTTTATGAAAGAGTGCTATTTATGAAAATGAAGAAAAGGTAGTAGGACCTTCATGATTTTTTTGCAGAAAAAATGGAAATTATGAAACTGAAAGACACTGAATTATTTCTGGACAATAAACTGTGGTGTCCTCATATTATATTGAGGAAAAATAACTCTAAGCTGATGTTAACTGCATTGCTAGGATGAACTGTCCTGAGAGGCTTTTAAAGGTGGCATTTTATAATTTTGCATATTAGTTTGAAGTCGCTGTTGATATAACAGATAGTCTCAGCTCAATTTCTTTCAAGTGTTTTAACATTTTAAAAAAGCCTTTAGAAGTGGTACTTAATAGTTTTTACCCTATTCCTCACCTCAGAGGATCCCTGCCCATTGGCTCCTCCACCTCCACTCAGTCATCTCGCTCATTCTGCAAGGGCAGGAGCAGAGCATCAGTAGACTAGCAAGTGTTGTACTGGGCACTTGTTCCTACCTGGCAAACCTTATCACTGTCATCCGTTCCCTCAGCAATGAGGGTGAGGTAGTAGGGACCAGTATAGCTTGCTGGTCTCTCAGAGTGGCCTACCCTAGGCTCTCTGCAGACTCATCATGGCTGCCTGGTCAGGGAAGGAGGTGTGAATGCTCCTATGCATGCCTCTGGTCAGGAAAGGAGGTGTGAATGCTCCTACACATGCCTCACATTCCTTGTCTCAGCAGGAAAATCCATACTTAATTCATGGTAATCCAACATGGATGCAACAGGTAGGAAATACACCTAACTGCTACTAGGTGTTGCCAATGAATGGGTCTAACAGCTTTTCTCAGGGATAAACAAGCATTGTTAGCTGATCCAGCCTTGTTCTGATTTCTGAGACACCAGTGACCCTATCTGAACCCAAGTCATGTAGTCATGGCTTCATCCCTTTACACCCTAGGGCCAGGATCAGTATGTTATAGTGATGTATTCAAATATAAAGTTGTAAGTGGCCTAACAAAGATTTAGAAAGTGGGTTTTAGGATCACCCTGTAAACTGGTTAACTTGAAATGTAAGGACAACCTTATACATGGTAGAATTATTCCATTTCTTGTCTTCACACTGGTATGGTTTGAAACAGCTGTTATGGTAACTGTAGTATCTGCAACAAACACATCCATTTTGTCCATTTTTCTATGATTTTATTTTTCTAGATTTTGGAAAATGCAGAGATAAACAACATTATTAAAATTGTTGGCTTGAAATATGGAAATGAGTATGAAGATGAACACTCTTTGAAGAGCCTTCGTTATGGGAAGATTATGATCATGACAGATCAGGTTTGTATCCTGGTAACCAATGAATGTCTATCACATTCATTTTATTTTGTGTCGTAACTGATGTGCAATATAATATTATTGCAGCCATATGAGAAACATTGTGTTAAAGTTTAAGATTACTCAATGTGATGTGATGTGAACCAGTGGAAGATGTTATATGAGCCATCTTGATGTTGCAGCTGTTCCACCATTTTTCCTTTTTATCTTTTGTCCAAGAACTTTACCCAATTAGTCTCCACAATCTGTTTTGGTAAACATTACTCTGCTGCTTTCTGTAAGATAATGTAAAATAGCTTGCTTGACAATTTTTTTATAAGGATTTTAGACATAGACTCCATGGGCATTAAATTTTAGACAAGCCCTGTTAACACAGTGGAGCTCTTTGCTTTTCTATGAAGAAGTACTGAGTAGTCAGTGTTGCTCCTGAAATGTGGTACGGTTTCTCCTTTTTTAATTTGGGTTTCTAATACCATGGTGGGAATGGACCCCATTCCTAAGTCAAAGTACGATTAAAGTTCATGAAATTAGTATTGTGTCACTCTTTGATGTCAGCCAAAAGTGCTCTTTGTAGCACCCGCAATGTGCCCAGTAATGACACCTTCTGTAATTTGTATGGAGTTATGTGTATTGGTAGCATATCTAAATATGATTGTAGACTCTTTTTTTTATAAGACCAGTTGCTCCTACTACTATCGGAACTATCTGGGTTTCCTTCTTCCACATTGCTCTAGTTCCTGCTTGCAGATCCTGATATTTTATGACTTTGTGTCTCTCTGTATGCAGGACACTGTAGTCACTGGGTGTGACAATTTAAATGACCAATGCTACTTTTGTCTTCTTTTCCTGGACCACTATATCTGGTTTTCTAGCATCTGTCTTTTGAACCGTTGGCAATGGATGATCCCATGTGATGTAGACTTCATCATTTTCTATGATGCTTTGTGGCTCATGTTTCCACTGTTTCTCAGCCATTTCAACACCATAATGTTTGCATAACCCCCAGTGCAACTGTCTTGCCACATTATTATGCCTTTCAGTGCACAGTCCTTCTGCCATTAGTATGTCACAACCAGCAACTAGGTGTGCAACAGTTTCCAACTCTGTTTTACAAAACCTACATTTGTCTGTCTCTCCTGCATGTTCAACGGATGTTGTAAACCAATGTGTACATAGCCCACTCTCTTGTGGTGCCAGTATTAACCTTTCATCTCTTGGTTTGAATTCACCTCTCCTAAACCATTCTTGCATTTGTACCTGATCGACATGAGGTTCTTCCAGAAGTTTTGTATACTTGCAAATATATTTATGCATTTTCCACATTTCTTGCCTTTTCAGCTGATCCTTCACCTTATATTCTTTCTTTTGTTTTTTAGCACATTCAGTTGCTGCCTGATTTTTATCTATTTCTGGTTTGATTTCCATTCCAGCTTGACGGCGATATGCTTCTGCTAAGTTAAGCAGGGAAGTCATCTTAGATTTAGTCTCCTCATGTTTCAAAACTTTCACTACATTTGGATTTCATGAAGTCAGCAGATAAGTCTAGAGTCCCACAATTGCAGATCTATACATGTAATCAGTTTCAAGGAGATGCATCCCTCCTTTGGAATGGGGAATATATAATCTTGGTGTGCACTGATTTTTATAAATCATCTGGTGAGCATAAAGCATCCTTCTTGTTTTAATATCTAATTTAGTCAACACATTATAGTGCCAATCAATCACTCCAAAACTGTAAGTTAGGACCGGAAGAGCAAATTGGTTTATAGCTTGGATTTTGTTCCTAGACATCAGTGCTGTTTTCAGGATTAATTTAAGTCTTCTAAAATATTTCTTACTAAGTTTTATTTGCATTTGTTCATGTTTTATTGCTGATCCTTCATCAGTCCCAAGTATTTATACACTCCCTCTTGCTCAAGTTCTTTTATATCACATTCTTGTACCAAACTGATGTTTTCCTGGCACTGCAGTTTTCCTTTTTTAAAGGTTGCTTTTGCACATTTATCAAGGCCAAATGACATTTAATATCATAATACAGTTTCCTTACAGTTGCTCAGATGTTGTAGCAGAGTGCTGTAAATAGCTGCCCCGGTACTATTCTTTGAGTTTTCTCCTGTTTTCAACACTATCAGTTGCTGTTCAGAAGTATTTGCTTCTTTACCCTTAAGGAACTTTATATCTGTGATTATATACTTTACCGTTCAGTCATAACTCTCCTGTGTATATGGGCTGTAAGAATTTGAGTTAGTGCTACTTGGCAAGATATTACCCTCAGGTGAAATTAGGGTTAAGCTACCCATGCAATCTTATCAGGGATTTTCCTCCTTGTATCCCTTAATTTAATATAATGTTCTTCAGTCTTGAACAGCCTGGGAAGGTTAGGCATGCCAATAGCATAACCATGTTTTCAGAGTGCTACAATATAGTCTCAGTCTTTATATCTAGGGTATGTGACCAATTATACTGCATTTCATCCTGTTATGCCTTGTTGTTTTCACAGGCTGTAGAGTTCCTAAAATGAAAACATTTCCTTGTTTCTAAAAGGAAGGTTTTCAGTCCATTTTTGTTGCAGAAAAATGTGGCTGTTTTTTTTTTTTTTACATTTATCTTTATCTGTATGGACTACCAGAGATAAAGTGGGAATTGTGCAATCTTCTGAACACCAGTTTGTAATAAAAAATGGATAAAAATAGGTTAAGTTTTCACAGTGTCTGCAGTATTATATTGCAAGGAACAGATTATTCACTCTTCCCAATGTTTTTTTTTTTATTAAACACCTTTATTGAATTATTACTTGTGACACAGGCAAATTTACATTTATATAAAAGTTATCAAACTGTATTAACAAATTCACATTTACATTATACTTCACATATATTGCTATATATCATATAATCTAAGCAACATTACATAAGTTATTCAGTTGTCCCGGTCAACAAATGTTAAATAAAATAAAATAAAGTTCCAGCCCTTTCTTTTTTTTAAAACAGGAAACATCTTTATTAAGCCATCACTTATGGCATAAGCAATCATACATTTATATAAATGAAAACAAACCACATCTACACAATCCAAGTTGCAAGCATTTTACATCACTTATAATCTACCCAATCATTTCCAGTCAAACATTTCACAACTCATTTAAGTCCTGTCATCTTTTAAACCTCATTCCTCCCCTGTATGTATTGTTCCCACAGTTCCCATTTTTCCTGTGTAATTTGCTCCTACCCTCTTCCAAAGATCCCAATTCCAGTTGTTTTATCTCTGTTACTATATTCACTACTTCTAGTACAGTTGGTTTAGGTTTTGATTTCCATGTTCTATTAATTGCTTTTCTGGTAACCACCATAATTAGACTCAGCAAGACCTTACTGTGTCTAGGCAATTCAGATTTTGCATTATTGCTTAGAAAAATAATTTCCCTTGTTATACCAATCTGCCCACATAGCATATCTGATACAGCAGTCTCCAGGGAATCCTTAAACTCTGCCAAATAATTGCACTCCCAGAAAATATGTTCCCAATTGTTTCTTTCTTCCCTTTCACACCTCCAACATTTGCTGTCTACCTTGGGGTATAAAAATATCTATGTAAACATTTTGTTGCATATTTGGAAGACTTATAGATATATATATATATATATATATATATATATATATATATATATATATATATATATATATACCCCATTGTTTCCTTGTCAAATGATTATACAATCTCTCTTCCCAATCCTTTCTAACATCCTCTGACTGATTGATTCTTGTAGTTATCGTGCAATATTTTATATACTCTACTAATTATTCCTTTTTTAATGGAAACATCTGTTCTAGATTCTGCTAAAACTCTACCAGTGCTGGTCTTTTATTTAGTGCCTCACTATTTCTTTCTCTTTGCCTGTACTCTGATATCAGTCCTTGATAGGGAAGACAATCTTTAACCTGCAGTCCAAATAAATTCTTTGTACCTTCCCATTCTACTACCTTTCCCTTTCTAGTTTTTTGCTCCCAATACCTTGGTTCCTTTGCCAGTTTTCTGCAATAAACTCTGGCCCCTTCTTGCCTATTGTTTTTATTCCTAATTGCAGTCATCCCTATCTGCAGAATCACCTTTCTCCATTCCCGTGTTGGCTTAGTTCTTAGAATACTTTCTGCTACTTTATAACACTCCTTCCAAGGTTTGAGTGATATAACCGTACCTTATCATCTCACTTGCCGGAGAAGAGCCCTTATATCAATGGACTTACCTGGTTAACATATGTAAGGAAAAATAAATTACTTCCAGGAACCTTTTGTAGTAAGTTCCAGTTGTGATTTCTCTCCCGAGAACCTTTATTCTATACAGTCCTTCTAAGGTTGGTAGTTTCCATGCTGAAGGATGCCTGTGATACTACTTTACAAAAATGTTGTCACTGCCTCATGGATTACCAGCTCATGTTCCCAGTTGTTTCTTCTCACTCTGATCCATGTTAACATGGCATAAGGATAATCTGCATTTGTCGCAGAAAAAAAAATTGGAACCTTTTCTAAGTGTGGCCACAGGATACCCAAGCTAGGATTTGCAGGAGTTGTCTGGTGAAGGAAAGTTGTCACTGGGTAGCCCTACTAGCCTAAAGGATAAGGTGATTTCCTCTTAACCAGGGATTGTGGGTTCAAGTCCTATCTAGGGTGATATAATTTTGATGCAAGTAGAAGGATTGGGGTGTTGGCATAATGGTTAAAGTGTTTACCTTACAGACAGGTGCAGGATTTGATTCTCACATGAGATAACTGGCTAGGCTTAAAATGGCCCACAGTTAACCTAGTACTAACCCATGAACCTATGATATATGAAAAATGCATTTAATCTCTGAAAGCAAAGCTGCAGAATTTAATTGGTCCAATTTGATTGGGTAGAGCAAGTGTAGACAGGGGCTGGGCTTGGAGGGTTGGTGATTCCAGGAAGGACTTTCAGGAAAGATAAGGGTAAGTGATTACCAGAACAGTAATATCAATTTGAACCCAAGTAGACATTTTTAAGTTTTTATTGAATTGCAGTGCATAATACCAAGCAGAAGCAGAAAACGAGTTGTATTCAAAATAGGCAGCTATATGCAGGAATGAAAGTAACTTAAAGTACTTTGCTTTACTTGTCTGTTTTGAGATAGCAGTTGTAAGATGTCCATATGGTGATAAATTTTAAATATTTTATTGCAGACTTGGAGATGCTTATGTTTTCTATATTCCTGGGACAACAGCCTATAGTACAAAAGTCATGAATTTAATATATTTGTTCTTAAGTGGAAAAGAAGAAGTTATGTACATACCATAAAATTCCATGTGTGTTGTCCATCTTGACCTTTATTCTCACTGATGGGTTTGGATCCAATGTGTCGGATCCATCTCAGCCTTTCCAATAGCTCAAGGTCATCAACAAAGCTTGAGGGCCTCCTTCCCTACCCATAATGCAATTCCCTAACTTGCTCAGATCTTGTTTGCCCACCCAGAAAAGAAAATAATCTACATAGTAGCTATGGCCTTTTAGAGGTCAATGTCAATATCTCTGAGGCTAAGGAAATCCATAAATCCAATGTCCACTCAGTCTTTCAGGACTTCTGGAAGGGGGCATGGAGGGTGGGATGTTAGAATAAAGGTCGAGATGGACAACACACATGGAACGTTATGGTAAGTTCATAACTTCTTTATATGTTTTTGTCATTCAATCTTTATTCTCACGCATCCCAAGCAATGTAATTCCTGGGTGGCTCATGGGAGAATATTCCTCATCACCATAGAACCAAATGAAGCTCTACTCCCAATTTGTAATGAGTAATAAAGGTATGTGGTTTGGCCCATGTAGCTGCAGCACAGATATCATCCCAGGGTAACCTTGCTTGAAAAGCTGCAGCTGTAGCTACGGACCTGGTGTTGTCTGCCTTAACAGGAAAAGGAAGAGGCCTAGTTTTAGAACTCTAGATGTAGGACATACATCAAATGAGCCATCTAGATAAGGTAACTTTTGAGACTACTGTCAAAGTAGGATATGAAAAGTTGGTCCAATTTCCTGAAACCTGAAGTTCTGTGCAAGTAAAAATGTAATTGCCTATGTACGTCCAGAAGATGCAGGAAGTATTCGCCTCTGTTGTGGTAATTAGGGTAGAACACTGGCAGCTCAATAGATTGATTTAGGTTACTTTCTGATACAACCTTTGGCAGAAATGACGGATTAGTGTGTAAAGAAACTCTGTCTTTATGAAAAATTAAGTAAGGGGAATTGGAAGACAAGGCCTGCAACTCTGAGACTTGTCTGGCTGATGTAATCTCCACTAAAAAGAGTGTTTTCCAAGACAGAAACTTTAGATCACATGTGGCTTAAGGTTCACAGGGAGAACAAATTATATTTGTTAAAAAGAAATTCAGATCCCAGGGAGGAGCTGGATTCTTGTATGGGGGGGGGTCTAATCGTTGTTGCTTTCAAACAGGCCTTACAGAATCTGTGTGACATGATGGTAGAGACAGTCTCTCCCATGGAAATTTGTAATTGCTGCTAGTTGGGCTCTAATAAAAGAAGCAGCCGCACCTTCATGAAAAAATTTGGTTAGAAATTCCAATATAGAATGTATGGGCAGAGAAAAGGGATCTACCTGGTTATCAGAGAGCCATATTATGAACTTATTCCATTTACTCATGTATAACTTACACATAGAAGTTTTATGGGAGGACAGCAGAATATGTTTTACCAGAGAGGACAGACAGGGAATCCTGGCAATCAAGGGAACTGGATCAACCAAGCTGTCGACTTGAGGTTGTGAAGGCTGGAGTGTGCCATTCCCAGTGGATGCATCAGTAAATCTGGAGCCAGGTTCAGAATCCATAGTTTGTCCCAAGATGAGGCTGTAGAAAGGGAAAACAAATTTGACTAGGCCAACAGGGTGCAGTCAGGATTATTGTGGTCTACAACAGACTTGCTTTTTGTAATAATTTGGGAATCAGAGGAAATGGCGGGAAAGCATATAGGAGTCCTGGAGGCCAATCGTGAACAAGTGCATCCCTTGGTGACTCCCCCACAGGAGGGATTAGGGCAAAGTAGTTGCTGCATTTGGCATTGGTAGGTGAAGCCAAGAGATCGCAGCAATGCTGGCCCCATTTCCAGAAAATCTCTTCTGCTACCTTCTGATTGAGGGACCACTCATGGAGCCATAATATGGCTCTGCTCAATCTATCTTCAATCACACTGGAGTTCCATGGGATGTGCATTGCAATCAGAAAATATTCGGAGGACATTGCTCATTTCCAAACCCTTAGAGCTTCTCGACAAAGAGGATAAGATCTGGCTCCTCCTTGTTTGTTTATGTACCAGACTACTGACATATTATCTGACTGAATTGCTATTGTTCCTAGATGGAGAGTGTCCTGAAATGCCTGCAATGCCAAGAGCACTGCCCTCATCTTTATGGTGTTTATGCGCAAGTGAACCTCGTGTTTCTGCCAGGTGCCTTGGGCTGTCTTCTCTAGATAATCCCCCCCCCCCCAATCTGGGAAGCATCCATGGTCACCATGGCGTGGAGTTGAGGGGGAATAAAGGGATGGCCTTGAGATACTGAAGAAGAGTGAATCCACCACTCGAGATCCTTTTTGCAGGAATTGGTTATGAGAATCTTGTGTGATACTGGTAATTCCAGGAGTGATCATTGTGTGGAAAGTAAAAACTGAAGTATTCTCATAAGTAGTTGAGCTAGAGGAATTAGTATTATAGATGCTGCCATTTCCCCAGAACCTGTAGCACTTGTTTTGCAGTGGCTTGAGTTTTCCTGATTAACAGTTTTATGTGTAGATGAAGATTGTGCACTCTCTTGTGAGGGAGTCTTGCTATCAGAATGGTTGCATCTATCTCTGCTCCTATAAAAACTAAGTTTTGAGATGGCGCTAGAGCAGATTTGTTGTAATTTATAGTAATGCCCAGGGAGTAGTAAAGCTGAAGTGTATATTCCCTGGCTTGTAGCAGAAGATGCCTGGTCGGGGTAGTTATGAGCCAGTCATCCAGGTACGGAAACACCCGGAATCCTCAGTGTCTAGGTTGAGCCGCCACTACTGCCATGCATTTAGTGAGCACTTTGGGGGCTGTAGTGAGACCAAAGGGTAGAGCTCGAAACTGGAAGTGACTAGCTCCTAGCCAGAAGTGCAAAATCCTTCTGGATCGCCTTTCCATTAGAATGTGGTAGTACACATCCTAAAGGTATATAGAGCACATCCAGTTGTCTTTTCCAGGAATGGAAGTATCGGCTGCATTGTCACCATCTGGAACTTGGTTTTCTTCACCAATTTGTTGAGGTTGCTGAGATCCAAAATGGGTCTCCAGTCCCTGTTTTCTTAGGAACTAAAAAGAATCTTGAGTAAGTTCCGGATCCTGTCTGGTCTGTAGGAACTTCTTGGATGACTCTTTTTCTTAGCAACTTTTGTATTTCTAACCTTGCTTGTTCCCTTAGACTGGGAGGAATGTCTGGAACTGATGTGCTTTCAGGACTGGGGAGAGAGAGAAGGGAATGATATAACCCCTGGATATTATGCCCCGCACCCACTTATCGTTGGTTATCTTGAGCCAGATTTCTAGGTGCAGTGACAGTCTTCCCCCGACTGCTTCCAGAGGTGAGCAGTCAGGCACTCCTTCAGATGGGCTGAAAGGGTCTGCCAAAGAAAGATTGTCTGGAGCCCTGATTCTGCAATCCTTGTCTGCTGTGAGGACAGCGTCTTCCTTTATTGTTCCCCCCTTTGCCCTGGGGGAACTACCACCCTGTGTGTCCTGGTAAGACCTTTGAGATTTCCTGAACCACATCTTCCCACTAACTCTCTGACCTTTTGAGAATGGTCTGGTGGGTGTGGAAAAATGTACTCCAATAACAGACAAGGTCTTACCCTCCTGCTCACACTGGGTCAGCATTTATTTTACTTTGGGTCCAAATACAGGTGAGCCATCAAAGGAAGCATTAACAAAGAAAGACTTAAAGGGCTCCGCAAAATTGCAAAGGCACATCCAGGCTTGCCTCCTAATCAAGATGCTTGAACCTGCTACCCTACTCACCCCATCTGCTGCATATGAAAAGAGTCTCATGGATGAGTTGACTACCAAGTTGAGGGTAGCAAGCTGTCTTTTGATCTTATCTGCCACCGCATCAGCTACATCTCCCTGGAGGGAGTCTGACAGTTCTTTCAGCAGGGCCCTCTGAAGTCTGGTGAAATAATTCAGTGATCATAATGTAAAAGCCACTGATGAGAAGACGTGTTTCCCATACCTATCCATAGTCCTAGAATCTTTATTAGGAGGATGGATAGAGGAAATGGTCTCAGAAAGTCCCTTTTTCGTGGCAGCTGTCATGACCATGGCATCCACTGCTGCACCTTTGGTAAGGAAGGCTTGGTCCTTGGGGGCTGTAATATTTTGTTTGGCCTCCTATGAGTGGGTTCTATGGAATCTGGGGTCTCTCAGGCCTTCAGAGAGATTAACTGAACAATCTCGTCGAAAGGCAGGGTCACCCAAGAGGTTGAAGGGTGAGATTCAAAGGCCTTCATGTATATCGACTCCTTGGCAGAAGTGGAAGAGGACTGCCAGTCATGTCTCTGTTTCAAAATCTCTAGGATGTTTCCAAAAGAGAAGTCCTAAGGAGGCAACCATTTGGACCCTTCTGCTTCATCAAGGTTGGTATCTGAAGTGATAGACTCTTCTTGGGAGTCCAGATGCTTCCTCTTCCATGGTGTCTTCTGAGGGACTTACTCTGTGGGGTACTCTGGGAAATTTTTGGAAGAGGGGGGAGTCCCCTGATAAGCATCTTGAGGCCTTGGATCCCTGTGGTCCAATGAATGGAGGTGATGAGGTAAAGACACCTGTGCTGAAGAGAGAGGAATCTCTGAAGGGGACTGTGCCTGAGACTGAGGAGCAGTTATTACCTCTTCATAACTTCGAAAGCAAAACGCCCCTGCTCTGATGAACTCCCTGGACCTGATAACACAGATGTCAGAGTTGAAAGAGCCATTGTAGCAGGATATGGACGCTCCGAAGATGAGGTGGGAGCCAAACCCATCTGCACTGAGGCCCTGAGAGACAGGACCAGATCTGCTGAGATCTGAACTGGCAACAAGGATGCAACGGGTGAATGTTGGCTCTCAGAGGTGTCCTGCTCTGATTGGGCAGAGACATTCAAGGTGGACATCGAATCCAAGGAGCTGACAGGTCCTGGACTCGATAAAGACACCAGTTGGATATTGGAGTCTTCCAGCTCCAAAACCGAAGGATGGATCAGAGGAGGAATAGGTGCCACAGGGGAAGGATGAATCTGATCTGACTCCTTTATGTTTGGGTCCAAAAGAAACTTGGCCATAGCAGGTGTCTTGAGAAGCCTCTGCACCACCCTATCCACATCTTCATCTGAGAGACTTCTGGTAGACCTAGTAGACAATGTTGGGGACCAGGATCTTGTTAAAAAAGGTGATGGGGTCCGAGACGTAATAGGCTCCAAGGATGGAGATTGACTCTGTTAGCGGTACTCAGAAGGTAATAGGGCCTTTGGAGCCAATGATTTTGTCTGATCCGATGAGGTTCCTTTTTTGGCGGTAACTATCTGCTATGTAGGTGCTGTCAGAACGGACACCTTAGGTTGTTTAGCCTTCAGCTCTGATGAGGTTTTTAGAGCTGAAGAAGACCGTTTCCCTGCTCTCTCAGATTTGTCAGATTTTGGAGAGTAGGGGTTGGTAGAGATAGCCTCAGAGAACGGGGTTTTAATTAACCCCTTAAAAATCAATTTGTTTCTTCATTCCATAAGCACCCTTTGATTAAAGGTGTGGCATGCGGAACAAGATTTTTGTAAATGAAGAGGCCCCAAACAGTAAACACACAATGTGTGCAAGTTACTGAAGGGCATCTTTTTGCTGCACTTCTCACATTTTTTGAAACCCAATTGCTTGCCTTCTTTTTGGGCCATACTGGAAGATAGCCCTAGACAGCAACAACAAAAAACTCTATTTAAGAAATATTAAGAAAGGAAGAAAATTAGAGCTCTTCTTTTTTTTTTTTTTTTTTTTTTTTTTAAATAAAACAACAGTAGGAGAAGTCCTCTAACTTAAACGGACTTGGTGGGAGAGGGAGGGGAAGTTGGTTAACTGCTATCTAACTAAAATGAGCAGTAACCCGAAGAGAAAGGAAGAAAACTACTAACTAAACACTTGAAAATTTTCTACAAAGAAAGGAAGGGAAGGACGGTAAAGGGAACACCCTCTAACTAAAACGGGTGTACGTTAGACATCCTCTAATTAAAACACATGCTAACAGAGAGGGGAAAAACTAACTAGGAAACAAATTTAAGAAGGGAAGGTACTAATAATTAGTAGAGAAGTTAAAATATAAAATGCTAGAAAACTATAAGATATATTGAAAAATGAAATAATCAAAAAACTTATCCCAGAACTTGTTTGAAGATCCTTCTCACAGTACGGCAAATGAGATCTGAGGAAGTTAGGGAACTGCATTATGGGTAGGAAAGGAGGCCCAAGAGCTTTGCTAAAGACCTTGAGCTATTGAAAAGGACGAGACTGAAACGACACATTAGATCTGAACCCATCAGTGAGAATAAAGGCGAGATTGACAACAACACATCTAAATGTAGAATGTGCAGCCCATACTGTTTACATTGTAACTGAAAAGTGAAGAGAACTATCCAGACAGTGAAAGAACCCATGAGAATGAGCAACAGCAGTAGCTATAAGGATTGTGATGCAGTTTTGGAATGCTGGAATTGTCCATTAAAGGAACTCTGTGTCTCACCAGCTCAGTTTTTAATAGGCAGAAGTCTGATAAGCAAATTTCCTGGTTCCCTATCAAAATGTTAGGACTCACAATGCCAAATCTTGAAATGCTGAAAGAAAAAGACTGAAAATACTAGAGAAGAGCAAATAGTGAACATCAATCTTCTCCTTTAAACTTGTTTTTTGCAAGAAGAAAGCACTCCACACCCCCACCCCCAGACTTATATATACCAGCTCCAAGATCACCATACCTCAGAGAAAAAGGAATATTCCGAGAAATGGCTATCTCGAATTCTGTATACTTAAGTTGCTTCTTTTTTTCTGTCTTTCAGTCTCCACATTCTAGAATTCAGCATTGTGAGTCCCAACATATTAGTTACCAGATTTCCTACTTCAGGTATGTTACATATTCCCGACAACTGCTACAAAGTAAAAGAAATGCTAGATGAAACTTAAGTTAAAGCCAGAAAGGGAAGCTAGAGATAAAGAGTACAAAAGACTTGAGAAAGCAATAGTTGGTAATGCAGGTGAAACAAGATCCACTGTTGTTTTCAGATTTGTTGCAATCCATTTTGCTGCAGAAAAATAATGACTTTACAAGAGTATTAAAGAAAGCCGGATTAAGTAAATCTCAAGGGTAAGTCATAGAGCCACTAGAACCATCTGCAAAGGAAGCTCAGATATCCAGGGTAAACAGTATTGCCAAATAACTAAGGTTTGGGAGATCACTGAAAAAATCAGACAGATACGGACTGTTCAGGAGTTGATCATGATATTAAAGACTGTAATATGGTATCTGTTGAAATGTCAAAATATCTGATTTAGGTGTAGAAACCCCTTGACATGTTATTTGTAGTGTTAGGAGTAACTTATAATGATTCTTGTAAAATAAGACATGGCATGTCATAGAATACATACAAAGAAGCATAGGATATCCTTCTATTCAATATTACAGTATTCTTTACATATGGGTTGTATTCTTCCATACAACCTGATGTCCTTTCAGTATAAAAAAGCCTTTGGCCACTACCAATAAGTGGGACATCACGTCTGTTTTGACAACGTCAGCCATAAAAGGACATCTGCACGTACCACCCTCCATTTGGAAGTTTGACTCCTATGTACGGTCTGCAGTCAAATTTCTTGTGTGTGTGGCTACCAGCCTCAGATAAGTGACCTGTTGCAGATTTATTTTCTTGTGACTACCAATCCTGTTCCATCTGTCAGGCCTTTGTGCCTAAGACTTTGCATAGCTGGCTTTCGACTCTTAATCTGTATCTTGAGAATCAGTGGCTTAAACATCTGGATAAAGACATTATAGTGGGTTCTGGGGTTCCTTTTGGCCAAGCTGAATTTGAAGTGGAAGGTAAGTAAGCAGAAACCTGAATCCTCTTCCACTGTACCTTCTACCTTGGATGTACCCCTTGAGGTCAGGGAAGACCCTGTGGTATGGTCGAAGGTCAGGTCCACTTCTTCAGCAAGTATCTCTGTGGGAGCTGCCAAGGAAATGGATCCTAGCATGTCTGAGGTTATGCAGATGTCCATTTTGGTTGACATGGGGTAACCACTGCTTGTTATGCTGGAGAACTCCAGTGATGTCTCTACTGCTGCTTCGACTAGGGATCCTTCTTTAACTAAGTCAGCTGTTAGGCATATGTTGGGTTCCTCTTCCTTGTCCTCTCTCACAGGAAGACACATGAAGAAGAAACAAAAGGCAAAAAATCCAAACATTCCTTCTTCACCTCAGTGGGATTGGGATGCCTTTTCCCAGGGTTTCATTAAGGCCTTGATGACCTTGAAGCCTACTTCCTCTCTTTCTCAGCCTTCTTTCAAACACAGACCTTGTGGCACAACAGTAGCACCTCTGACTCCAGATCAGAAGGCTAATTTATGACTTGGAAGAATCTCCCTCCTTTCACAGGAATTCCACAGCCCCCCTCCAGTCAGTTGTAACTGTTTCCAGAACTCCTTTCTCAACTGATTTCTCAAGGCACCATTCAAACTATACCTATGGATCAGAGAGGCAATGGTTTCTACTCAGGAATGTTGCTGGCCCCAAGAAAGGATGGCCCTTGGAAACCAATTCTAGATTTCTCCCACTTGAGTACTTACCTGCAAGTTCCTTCTTTCTGGGTGCTGTCCCTACAGACATTCTTTCCCCTCATTTCACCTCAGTTTTACATGACTTCCTTGGCTCTCAAGGATGCTTATCTGCATATCCCCATCCATCCTCAGTACGGGAAATCTTTATGTTTCTCGGTGGGTTCTTTGCACTTTCAATTTCATGCCTTTTGGTCTTTTCACTGCCCCAAGGGTATTCACAAAGTGCCTGGCCCCTGCTATTGCCTTCTTGAGGGTTCAGGGTGTTCAGGTTTATCCTTACCTGGACAACCTTCTCTTCCTAGCAAATAACACAGATCACTTGTCTCAAAAACTGTGGAAGGCCATTCATCATTTTCAAAGCCTGAGTTTCGCAATAAACTTCAAAAAATCCAGTTTGAGTCCATTTTGGGATCACATCTTCTTGGGGTGCAGGTTCAGAGGTTCAGGACAGACTTGATGATGGTGTTTCTACGAACAGACAAAGTTCAATCTCTCACTTGTTTCATAGAGACCCTTCTGACACTTCCTTCCATCTCAAACAGGGATTTCCTAAGATTTCCAGGATTCATGGCTTCCACAATTCCCATGTTACCCATTGCAAAATTCCATATGAGAAAATTTCAGTGGATTCTAAAGACTACTTGGTCCCAGCATTCTCATCCAGTAGATGTTATGATTTCTGTTCTTCCCTGTTTGAAAAGAGAGCTCCTCTGGTGGGTTCAGCAGCTCCCTCTGAATCCAGGCCTTCCACTTCTTTTGCCCCAGCTTTCTCAACAACATTTCACAGATGCTTCAGACACAAGCTGTGGGGCAACCTTTGCTTCCAGGAAGGTTTGGGGTCTTTGGTCTCCATCTCAGAAGAGGGAGTACATTAATGTCAGATAGATGAGTGCTTTGCTTCTAGCTTTGCAAACTTTCCATCGTCTCTTCCAACCAGGTCCTCTGAAGACTTTACAGACAACATCACTGCCCTCTGGTACATAAACAAACAGGGAGGCACCAAATCTTACCTTCTATGCAGGCTAGCTATCAAGACATGGGAATTAGCCATTCAGTACATGGTCACTGTTCATGCTGTTTACCTATCCTCTGCTCAAAACTCTGTGGCAAACACATTAGGCAAGTCCATGACACACTCCCATGAATGGATGCTTCACAGGGATGTGTTTCTGGACGTAGTTCATTGGTGGGGTACTCCACACCTGGACCTATTTACCTCCCCTGAAAACAGACAACTATCTCTCTTTTATGCCAGGATTCCACATCCTCTGGCTTGGAAGGTGGACATCCTGTCTTTCTCATGGAAGGGGTTGTTCCTTTATGCATTCCCCCTTCCCTCTCATACAGAAATTCATGTTGAGGAGTCAGCAGGACAAACCAAAAATGATGTTGGTGACTTCCTTTTGGCCAAGACAGCACTGGATCGCTCTCCTTCTGCAGCTAGACAAGGGCTATCACCACAAGTTGCCTCACCGGTTGGATCTGCTCCTACTGGACAAAGGATCCCTGCTTCATTAACATCTGTCAACATTATAGCTGACCTTGTGGTTGATCAACTTCTGATCCCTTTCAGGCACTTTTTCTCTCAAGATGCACTTGGAGTTTTGCAGGAGGCCAGGAAACCCAATGCGAGAAAGTCTTATATTTCCACATGGAGAAGAATTTCTAGCTGGTGCTTTAAAAGAAGTCTAGATCCACTTTCTGTGGAAATTCCAGTAGTACTCTCTTACCTGTGTGAACTACTTAAAAGTGGTTTATCACATTCCTCAGTGAAAGGCCACTGCTCTGCTCTTTCTGCTTGTCTGCCACTATCACCTCCTTTAGCTTCCAGATTGGAGGTTAAACATTTTCTTAAAGGTGTCCTACATATTAAGCCCCCAAGGAAACCAGTCCCCCCTTGGGACCTTAACTATGTCTTAGAAAAGCTAACTCTACCCCATTTTGAGCCAGCAAGTTCTGTTTCTCTGAAGTTCTGCACTTGGAAAATGGTGCCTCTGGTTGCCTTGACTTCTGCTAGTGGGGTCCCTGAGATACAGACTTTGATGACATCTCCGCCTTTCTTAGCTTTCCACAAGGATAACATTTCCTTGTGAACCAACCCTTCTTTCATGCCTAAGGTGGTGAATGACTTCTCTCTTAATCAATCTAACTGCCTACATTTTTTTCCTTCTCCTTAGTCCTCTAGTGGAAAAATTTTGCATAAGCTTGATGTGCAGAGGTAACTTGGATTTTACTTGGACAAGACTAAAGCTATCAGGAAGTCAGATCAGCTTTTTGTGTCCTTTCATCCCATGGTTCTGGGTTTACCTGTTTCTAAACAAACTATTTCATCTTGAATTTCTAAGGCTATTGTGTTCTGCTATGATTTCCATGGTAAGTCCGTGCCTACTTCTGTTAGAGCCCATTCCACTAGATTTGTGGCTTCCTCAGGGGCTTTTTTTAAGGGTCTGAATACTAATTCTGTTTTGGAATTAGTATTCTTTCCACCTCCCCAGGTCCCAATTAAGCTATGCCACTCTCCCATACGTAAAGAATACTGCAACATTGAATACAAAGACATAGAATAGTTGTGTAAAATCTTACCATAACCACAGATGTCCTTCTGTTCTGTGTTGCAGTATTCTGTCCCTCCCGCCTTCTCCCTGCATCTTGTCACTTCTCTGGGTGACTTATTGTTTTCCTTAGGGGTCTTGTTCCTCATGGGGCATTCTTATTCTGTGGATGGTATGTGCAGATGTTCTTTTATGGCTGACATTGTCAAAGCAGAAGTTCAACGTCCCACATATGGACAGTGACTAAAAGCTTTTGTATACTGGCTGGACATCAGATCATAGGGCAGAATACAACCCATATGTAAAGAATACTGCAACATAGAAGGAAAGGACACCTATAGTTATGGTAAGATTTTACACAACTGTTCTTTATAACTAGACGAAAAAGGGCTGTAGCATACAGGAATAGCTATCTGTAAATATATTAATGGTTGCATGAAGTGCATGTTATGGTAAACTTCTTTCTAGAATGAATTAGAATAAAGATTTCATGGCGGTTAGAAGCACATTAGCACTGTTGGCTTGTTTGTTAAGCATTCTGAGATTTACTTGAATGTTGCAGCTTGCCCCATCTTGTCTTTTGCATGGAGATGAGTGTACAGCTGTGCCATGGTCCACAGGTGTCATTCCTACAGTGGGACTTACCCCAGTGCACTAACACCTCTGGCAAGCCAACATTATCTGCTGACTGCCACCCATTCCAGGCCAGCTCCTACACTCAGGCTACTAATCACCATGGCTTAGGATTCTTTTCACCAGTTTCTCAGTGCAGAAGACCTCTGAACTCACAGCTAATGTGTACGCATTCAGGTTATCATCTTAACTACGAAGAGGCCTTCTTCCAGGGGTGCTTATTGTAACCCTTATCCTTTCCTCTCTGTCCAGATGATTGTCCATCCAGAGGCTGCAAATAAAAAAAAATTGCAACTGGGCGAGTAGGAATTGTCTTCCTTGTGCGAGTTTTTCTTTTACTGCTGCCTGCTCTGTGGTTTGGGTTTGCAATGATGCAGGAGTGAGGCACATTGGCTAAGCCCAATATTTAACATAGTGTAGTGTACACACAGGAGGGACACATACCCTGACCATGGGGAAAGGAAACCACATCACTCAGCAAAGAAGTGCTGAAGGGAAAATCCTGTCAGTTACCCACTAAAGTATTGTTCTTCAGAGATGAGCTGGTGTGGTGGGTATTCAGTTGGCAATGTGAGTATCTAGCCATAGTTCTGTGCCAACTAGAATTGTCATGAAATTGTTACATAGGGCGAAGATGTCAGTTCAAATATCCTAGACAGGCTCAGCCAAGAGATTCATGGTTCAGATACCTACCATCCTTTCCCCAGATGATACAGATGTCAGTGTCGCTTTTCACTATCTCTTCATCAGTAGAGGTGTAAAAAACTAAAGGGAGATTATTTTGGGCTTCTTTGGTGTCTTCCATATACCAACTGTAGAGGGTCATAGGAAGACAGGCTGTACGGTATTGACATCTTCTGATGAGAAGTATTTTAAGAAAATAGGCACCTGCATGTTAAAATGTTCTTTCAGACTTGGTTTTAAAGTTATGTTTTTTTCATATCAGCCTTTATTTCCATTCATTAGCTGATTATCTTGCTTTATCTTGACTGTTCTAAAGTTGTAGTTACATTATTTTTTATTCAGCTGAGTAATGCAATGTCTACTGATCACGTAATGATTGTTTTTTTAGGATCAAGATGGCTCCCACATTAAGGGACTGCTAATTAACTTCATTCACCACAAATGGCCCTCTCTGCTGAAGCACAACTTTCTGGAGGAATTTATCACTCCTGTCATAAAGGTAAGATGATGTTCAAGGAGTAAGTTGCTAAAGTCTTCATTGAGCCTGTGCTTTTGCTTGATTATTACCGTAAAACAGTAGACGATATCTGACTTCAACATGCAAGTAACTAAAGAGTTCGGCGTCCGACTTGCTGGCGAATATCTTGTCCGACTTGCTGGCGAATATCTTGCATGCTTCTCTTCCTGTCTTTTGACAACTGGATGGTTGTATTGCTTGGATGTTTTTGGTAAGCCAATCTCATAGGTGTCACGGAATTGTACAGTCTAAAGGGTGTGGACAATGAACACCATGTTGCTGTCCATTATTACTTGCTTAATGTTGTGTGACTGTGTCCTCGCTAAGCTGGATTTAACCATTTCAATTTTATCACAACCAGACTATGCAGACCACCTTTAAGATGTCTTTGTCTCTGCACTTTACTTGGATCGTAGTGGTTGTGAAAGCATCCTCATGGCTGGAATATTCAATTTAGGACGCATGGGATTAAACTCAGAATTCTAAAATGTATGTGTGTTTTTAACTTTGCATTACTGAGCTGTTGGTTGACCTGTAGTACCACTTCTGTACCTTGTGATACTAAGATTTTTGGAAGACCCTTCTTGTTTCTTTACCCTGGATTACTAAAGATGTTTCCTAAACTTCTCACTTCTAAGACTAAGGATGCAGCTAGGTGATTTCACTATTCCATAATGGCCTCGTTTCATGTTTATGCTACATGCGGAATGTAAATATGGCCTGCTGTTTCAGGTCCCTGAAGTTCTTTCAAATATCCATCTGTTAAATAATATCCATTTTGATATTAATTGCCCAGCCCTTCCTGCAAACCTTCCCAGACCTCTACAGAATAATAACGATAGGAAGCCAAAGCCCAGCTTCTAACAGATGTCGTGTCATTTCATTTCCTTTAACAAGTAGGAGAAATCTCTGCTGTGTTTATTTTGAATATGTAGATGTTTGTTTACCTACCACATTCTCGCTTTCTTCTTTCTTACCTGAATGAATGCCACATGCCTGGGACAAATGCAGACTGATTCATCTCATGGGGAGCTTCAACCCATGGTGAATTTCAAAATCTGGCCTGCAAAATTGTACTTGTACATATTTATGTACTCAGACTAAAAAAAAAAAACAAAAGTCTTAAATATCTAGCTGCAACACAGCATTGTGCTAAATAAAGTGATCTCATGATAATAAGCTAAATTGCACTAAAATGAGATCTGAAAATAAAGCTGTATATTGTGCTTTCTACCTTGCTTTTTGAAAAACAGCTGTGCAGTTCTAGTTAACATTAACTGCACAGAAGGAATATTAGCCATATATCTCACACTGGCTGCCATGGATTGCATGTATGTCCTCTCCTAAGGGCCTAAGGGCCAAGAAAATAGTATTTTCCTCCAGTCAACACTACATGACGTAAGTAACGGAGGTTCTCTCTCCTGCTCCCTCCCAACAACCCCAGATAGATAATGTAATCCCATTTAGTATTGACATTTCATATTTGCTGATTTTTTTTTTGTATAAACATAAGACGTATTTTCTTGTACATCTCATATATTCCAAAACTGATTATATGGTTACCTGTTCTTTCTAGCACATTACACATTATATCCAGACACTTGTTTTGTATTTCTGCCCTCATTTTCCAACTAAAAAACTATCTTATTTTTTTTTTTGGCTTCTGCATACTCCTAATTTTCTGGTGACCAAATGATTATAATACAATACTGATCTTCAAAGACTGATTGGTACAAAAAAGAATTAAGCCAGAAAATTCAGATTCATACTCACAGCCTCATACTGCTGCCCTACTACACCTCACATCTAGAAAATAGGGACATAGCTAGAGTGGGGTGAAGGGGACAGTCACTATGGGTAAAAATGTTACGGTATCTGTCTTCAGTGCGTACCAGCATTGAGAAATGTAGCAACCAGTTTGTATAGTTTAAAAGGAGAAAAAGAGGAGCTTTTTTTTTTTGTCTTCAAATTAAACTTGGGGGGATGCCAGATCTGGGCATAGCACCAGGTGCAAGAATAACTAGCTACACCCATGTGTTGTCCCTGAAAATGTATTAATCATTTTCAAATCCTGCCCCTTGTAGCTCTAACAAAATCTAAATGTGCAAGCCTGTTCCTGAAAAGTTATACACAAGTCTATGTTGCAGGTGCAAGGTTAGACACTTGTAGGTATTCTAGCCTCAGTAAGTCAAAGATCCTGAGAGATCCTCGGTGGAAAGATGTACTTTCCCAAATAAAGGAATGTGTCTCCATATATCTTTGCACATTATAATTTAACTTAAGTAGAATCTGTTTTTTGCTGCTGCTACAGGATGGGTTTCAACCCTGTTGGTCTAACAGTTATCTGGGATTTTTATATGCTTCCTCTATGAGTCGCCAAGTTAAAATTTGGTGAGGAACTAACCTGACAAGCAGAATAGGTCAGGAATTTAACCTAAAGAAAAACAACTGTGAGTATTTTTTCAGTGGGCCCCTGATTCTGTGAGGGACACCCCCAGACATTCTGAACTTGTGTGTGTGTGTGTGTGTGTGTGTGTGTGTGTGTGTGTGTGTGTGTGTGTGTGTGTGTGTGTGTGTGTGTATATATATATATATATATATATATATATATATATATATATATATATATATATATATATATATATATATACACACACACACACATATATAAATGACCATAGCACCAAACCTACATGTCAAAATTAAACATATCTTCTATATCAATTGTCAACACTTGTAATGTTGACACATTGCACTTCAATATTTTTAACATGACCAGGTTGGCATGAACATATGGTGATGTTCAACTAATCTTTTGCAGGGGGACAAGCCCCCCTGCACACCCCACACCCCTTGGATATTATATATACAAACTCCAAAATCACTCTACAGTGAGGAAAATGGTGTATTTCCCAATTCAAACTGTAGTATAATCTCCAATCAAAACATCAATCTCAGATGTGCGAATGCACTCTGGCATTCGCTACAGTAGATTACACCAGTACTCAGTTCGGTGTTCCAGGAACCTGGGCAACCAATTCAACTATCCAAGTTTCAAAGAAATGCCTTTCAACATTTTCAAGGTGCCAATAAGCTGAAAAAAAAAATACCAAAAACACAGGAAAAGACCGAATCTCAAAATCGCTCATAGGACCATGGGAATCATAGGAAGTTACTATACTATTGCCCTGAGGCCCTTATAAGCCTAGTCAAGAATTTAGCCCATGTTTAGACAAATCAGCACCCAAAGCTCCTGTCCAGCAGGGACACAAGTAGAATCCCTGGAGTGTATTTTCTGTTTCCCATCCAGTTATCCAGGTTGTGCTTGAAAAGGGATAGTGAGGTACTCTGCTTGACATGGAGAGGGAGTCTATTCCACAGATGGAGGAGTCTCTGGGACACAAATCTGTCCCACCAAGAAGTCCTACTGATGTCACAGACCAGGTTGAGGTTGCGCATGTGGGTTACTCAAATGGAGCTTGACTTGTGGATATGCAGCAGTCCCATCAATGTGGGGTCTGAAATTGTTTTGTATGCCAGACAGAGGTCACCTCTGAGGAGTCTGTATGAAACCGAATAGAGGGACAAGGCTTTTAGCCTATCTGTGTAGGGTAGATGTTTCAGGCCCTGGATACTTCTGGTGAGGAACCTCTGTGGTCTTTCCAGCTGCTGCATGTGCTTTGTGAGGTACATGCCCAAAGGGGTATTGTACTCAATAATCGCCCTCATAAGGGAAGAATACAGGGATGTTATGACTTCCTTGCCTCTGGATGAGATACCCTTACTTATGAGGTGGGCCATGTAGAAAGCTTTCCGTACAGTGGAAACAACATTGTGGTCAAAATTCAGGTTGCTATCAAACATGGGTGACCAAATTCTTCATGACTGATTGCGTGCTTAGGACATTGTTATTAATGTGATAATATGTGGGGACGTCACTCTCCCCAGAGGGGATGATGATGCATTTTTTGGCATTGAGCTTGAGGCCATGTTTCTGGGACCAGTCATTTGGTTGGGTGAGACCCCTTGGAGGACATCCACACCACTTGGGGAATTGATGACCATGCCTAGCTTGCAGTTACCTGCAAACTTGGTCAGCCATAGCCCACTGGTTTTGCCCTGCACCACAGAGAAGTATATCCCAAATAACAAGACCGATCCCTGGGATATGCCGCTCATTACAGGTTTACTGCTTGAGGTGGCTTCCCCTATTTTGATTTGGTGGGTTCTATCAGTGAGTCAGTTTGCTACCCATCTGATAACATATGGATTAGTGCTTAGTTGAGAGAGTTTATCTATTATGCACGAGTGGGAAATAGTGTCAAAACCTTTAGCCAGGTCAATGTAGGCTAGTGTACACCATTTTCCCCTCACCCATTGATTTGGTGACTGGCTCAAAGAAGTTGACCAGATTTAACAGACATGACCTCCCCTTGACAAAGCCATACTGTGTGGAGTCAAGTGTTTGGGGGTTGCCAATGTATCTGTTAATGAGGTCCATGATAATTGGTTCCATGGCATGGCAGATCAGGCTAGTTAGGCTGATGGGCCTATAATTTCCCAGATCGGTGGACTCTCCACCTTTGTGTAAAGGGATGACAGTGGTTGTCCTTCACTTGGCTGGGATAAAGCCAGTACTCAGGCTTTGGTTGAATAGAATGCCTAATGAGACTGCAAGTTCATGCCTGAGTTCATGTAGGATGCAGCCTGGGATGTTATCAGGTCCCATGGAGGCTGTATTTTTTGCCTTTGAGAGGCCAGTGATGACCTGTTCCATAGAGATAAGGAGAGAGGCAGATACAGGGGATGTCCTGATTTACTGGTAGGGGGGACAGAAGGGTGAAGTTTTTGCTGAATCTGTCAGCCAGTAGGTTGGCTATATCTTCAGCATTTGTGTATGTGGTGTCCTTGACCACCAGTTCTGAACAGATCTGGGTGCTTCCTTTGAGACTGCGGACATATGTGAAGAAGGCCTTATGATTGTCTCTAGGAGATGTGGCCAATTTGGACTTGAAGTTGGCTTTAGAAGATTTCACTTGTGCTATTATTTGCTTGTTCATGCTAAGGAGAGATTGCTTCCAATTGGGCACCTGCCCCTTCTTGGTCCTGGACAGAATTTTTTTCGTTTGGTATATAATTTATTTATTGCAGATGTCCACCAGACAAGTTTACTCTTCCTTGCAGAGGATGATTTTGCCCTGTCAGGTATTCCTGATTCCATGCATCTATATAAGTGCTTGTATAGTACCTTGGTGTAGATTTGGACATTGGTGCCAGTTCCATCAGTGGAGGAGGAGGCTGTAAAGCTGTTTATACCATCCCTCAGAAGGTGTAATCAGCTTTGGAGATTTTTTTTGTTTGACTTTAGCTAGAGGAGGGTCAAGGGAGATGCTGACTTTGAAAGTGACCACGTTATGGTTGGATCTTACCAGGGAGGATGATTATATCGGGATGCTGCAGTGGTTACTCATTTTGGTTAATACCAAGTCCAAGATATTATCACCTCTTTGGGGGGGGGTATCGACTAGCTGTTCCAAAGCATTTGCATTGATAAAAGTCGAGGAATTTCCGGCATTTGCTTTCTGGCATGAGTAGTTCTTCCAATCATCCAGGATCAGGGTAAAGGGTTGAATTCTGATAGAGTCAAAGAGGTCCAGATAGGTGAAGTGGGCATCTTGAGTCACATTTGGGGGCCTTTAGCTAGCTATGATTTGAATAGGGGTCTTGTCAATGGTTAACTGCACCTGGAGTGTCTCCTGTGCATCATACTGTTTGACCAGCCTAGAGGTGTGTATGTCTTTAATATATATTGAAACTCCACCTCCTTTGGCTTTGCTTCTCCTTAAAACTTCTTTTTGCAGG
>NC_056741.1:1935216355-1935301355 GCF_019279795.1 Protopterus annectens
ACATGTCAACAACTGTTTCTTTAAATTCTTGCAAATTCATACGCATTGGTTCAGTACTGTTATCTAGCCATCTTAGCCTTGGCCATCCCTTTCTTCCTTTGCCTCCAATCCTTCCAAGCATCATCATGTACTACTTGGAAAATCTATGGCCAAAGTCTTGGAGTTTTATGTTTATTATCAGACCTTCCAATGAATAGTTTGGGTGTATGTCCTTCACTAATAAATGATCTGACCTTCTTGCACTCTACAGAATTCTCAAAAGACCTCCCCAGACCACAATTCAAAAGCTTAATGTTTCCAACACACAGGATTACTTACAGTTCATCTCTCAAAATCATATGTTACTACGGAGAAAACATAGCTTCGACTATATGGAACTTTGAAGATAATGTGATGTCTTTGCTCTTTAATATTTTATTCAGAACTGTTACAGCTTTCCTCCTAAGAAATAAACATCTTTTAATTGTATGTCTGCAGTCACATCTGAAGAAATCTTTGAGCCAAGGAAAAATGAAAACAATCACACTACCTCTACTACTTCTCCATCTATCCCCAAAGAACTGATAGAGCTACAGGACAATCTTAGCTTGACTGATATTCAGCAGAAAGCTAGCTCTTTCACATACATCAAAGGCTCTTCAACTCCTCTTCACTTTCAACAATCAGAGTGGTATCATCTGCATATTTGAGTATGTCAGTATTTATTATGGCTATTTTAATTCTAGTACCCGAGTCATCTAACCCAGGATTTCACAAGACATATTCAGTACGTAATTAAATAAGCAAGGTGACAGCATACAGCCTTGTCACACTTTTCCCAACCTTGAACCATTTACTCCATATTCAGTTGACTATTAGGCTGCATACAGACTTCTTACTAAGTATATAAAGTGACCTGGTATCATCATTTCTTTAACAACTTATCACAGTTTTATTATGATTGGCACAGTCAAAGGCTTTAGAATAGCTAATAAATTAGTAGCTGTTTTTTTCTGGAGCCCTTTTGCTTTTTCCTCTTACTCAGTGGAAACTGGCAAGTTGATCTTTGGTGCTTCTGCCTCTCTTAAAACCAGCTTGTGCATCTTGGGAGTTCACAGTCTATGTAATGCTGGTATCTAGCTTGCAGGATCCAAGTCATTCCATTACTGACATGTGAAAAAGACTACAAATTGTTCAATATATTGTGCATTCTTCATGCAATGCCCTCTTTTCATACTGGAAGATAAACTGATCTTTTCCAATCTAGTGGCCACTGTGTTTTCTACAATTACTGGCAAATTACAAGCAACAGTGTAAAACCAGTTTGCTAGATTTTAAACAACCTAGATGTATTTCCATCATTCAGTGTAGCTTTGTTATTAGCTTCTTTAGGATGTCTGGCTGTGAATCACAGAACAAGTCATCATACGTAACAGTGACATCAGGATCCCTCTTATACAAGTCTGTATATTTCTACCACCTCTTGATAATATCTTCTGTAACTGCAAGGTCCCTCCCATCTTCGTCTTTTATCATGTCCAGTTTTACATGGACATTTCCCTTGTACCGCCAATCTTTCTTGAAGAGAAGTTTAACAAGAATGCAAAATGGTTGTCGTAGTATTTACAGAAACAACAAAACGTTTGCTCTTTATTAGCTGAACAGTATCCTTCCCATTGTATTACCTTCTTCCAGTTCTTTGCACTGCTGATTTACATATGCTTCTTTATCTCTACTTTCTACTCTCTGGAACACACTTTTGCTCTCCAACTTCCATTTGCAACTTTTAAAACCGCACACACAACCATTTTGCCTTCTAGATAAACTTATAAAATTCATCTAAAAAGAATAAAATTCTCATGGGCGAATGCTTTACTATGGCACATGTGCAAGTGATGTGTATCTTGCTGTACAATCACAACACAAATGACTAGAACATACTGTAGACAACAGGGCTTTCACCATGACTCATTGAGTTATAGTTTGGAGATAAACAGACAAACTGATGGTTGGGAACTCAGCTCAATGAAAAGAACGTGTGCTTTTTTTAAGCTTTTTTTTTTTTTTGCAGAAAGGCAAGCCCCCCTGCACCCTCCGTTTAGAAGGCAAGTCCTTCACACCCAGTAAGCTTATATAACAACTCCACTAACACATAAATATGAAGAAAAGGAAGTCTCTCACTACAAAGGAATCACTGCTGAGAAGCACCTAGAAATTGCACAAGAATGAATTCCTATGGAAAACAGCAATTTGGGAGGTAAATACTAGTGAGCACAACTCGACCAGGTGGAACCTTGTGTAGTTTAAATTTAATTTAGAGTAGTACAGGGAAGGCAGAAACATGCTTATCTTGTGTGTGTGTGTGTGTGTGTGTGTGTGTGTGTGTGTGTGTGTGTGTGTGTGTGTGTGTGTGTGTGTGTTCAGAAACTGGTACAACTATGTAAAATCCATTTTCTGTGGAGGTCTATAGACTGAAAAGATGCCTGAATAAGTGAGTAAGTAATTACAAGAAGTAAAACAGTGCTGTGAACATGGCTGTACAGATATGAAACATTTTTAAGGCTAACAAACAGTTAAATATAAAATGAGCATAACTAGGAAAGGTAGTACACATTGTACTGACATTTCAGATTAACAGTAGCCTGAAAGACATAAAAAAAATGGAAGAAACTTTTATACCCAACTTACTTTTTATGATAAAAATTGTCCATACCTGCACTCTCTTTATCAGAAAGAGTACAAGGGGGAATTTGCTTAAAAATATTTTAATAACAGATTAGTCAATCTATCTAGATAATAATAATAATAAAAAAAAAAAGGATCAAGTTTACAGATTTTGCCATAATCAAATGGATGGCAGCACAGCATTCTTATTCTTTGACCTGATTTTCTTACTATTTACAAAATAAAATCTTACAAACTACCTTTCCTAAAATGTGAAACTTGAAAAACCTGTTGTACCAAAGAATGACTCAGAAATATAATTCCAAATTCAAGATTATTTAATAGAAGGTTAAGCGCTTTCACTCCAACACATTACTAAGGAACTTCATCAGAACAAATCAACATAACAGTTACTACATTTTAAATAATGTCCTCTCCATCACGATTAAAAAGCATCCAATAAAATTCTTTAAATTATTTAATTAATCAAATATTAAAAGTAACTTAAAGGAAACTCAACATTTTTAACAAGCATTATAAAATTTTAACTTTAACATTGGATTGACGGACACCAAATCATTGAAACCTGGAAACAATGTGGCATTAAATAACATCTGCCATTTAAGCTCACATTTGTTCAGGTGTTCGTCAATCACAAAACCTCTAGCATCACAAATAATCGGTTCCAACACCACAAACAAAAACCTGTGTCCTCAAACTCCTGGATGTACCTATAAAGTGCGTTGCTTATCTTACATTTCTGTACACTAAGCATGTGTTCGTATATTTGGGGTTTTAATTTCCTGGAAGTCTTTCCGACATAAAATGCCAGACACACAGAACAGATAGCCGCATATAGCAACATCTTCAGACTCACAGTGACCTTTAATCAAATAGTTTTTGCCCAAGATATCAAAACAACCTGATCTTAAGATATGAGGGTATTGCAAATACCTCCCACACTTGAACATCTTTAAAACCCTATTATTGTTAAAACACTTCACTTTATTATGTTCCTCCAGCAATTCCTTTATAGACTTACTCTTCCTGTATGTACACGGTTTTACTCCCACCCTTCTTGACAATGAACAATCTGAACCAAATATATCCCAAGTTTTAATAAGACAGGCACTAATGGCTTTACTGTCCACAATAAAGGTGAAAATAAAAGACCTAATGTAGTTGACCCCAGCTGTTACAGCCATGTTACTAATGGTCAACTGCAAGCTCTCCATGGGGTTGGAATTCAAAATTGGGACATAAATTCCATTAGTTCTTGTAGTAACAACTTCCTCTTTAACTTCATTTAAAAAAAATTAAGTATAACCCCTTTTGAGGACAATTTCTATTAAAACATCACATTCTGCATTAAAAACATCCATATTGGATACCATGCGTGCTATGTGTTCAAGCTGGCTCTTACCTACTACTTTCCTTGACTTACTGGATGCCAGCTACCAAAACGCAAATAGCTATTAGAGAATGTTGCTTTTCTGTGAACATCTGAAATGAACCTCCCTCCTTGTCTGTCTTTTAAAATCTCAACATCCAAATACTCAATTCTGTCAGTAATAGATTTATGACTGAACTTGAAAAATTCAACTATGCTGTTAATGCAGTCTATAAACTTACTGAATCTTTCTGGGGAATCCCTCCATAAAATAAATACGTCACCTAAATAGCAAACATAAACAGTCCAGGAGTTAATAAATTCACGATTAAAAATGAACTCTCTTTCCCAGTTGGCCATCACTAAATTTGCAAAACTTGGGGCACAAGTTGCACCCATGGTCACTCCTGTAACTTGCTTATAATAATGAGTCTGAAAAAACACAAAATTATTTTTAAGGACCAATTCCATTAACACAACTGCAGCATTAATTTTATCATTTCCTAAATCAGCAATATCGAACAGTTGCTCCTCAAACCACCTCAAACCCAATGTATACAGGATAACAGTGTATAAATTATTAACATCACTCGTTACAAAAATCACATCATTATCAACCTTCACTCCATTTAGAATACTCAAGAAATGCCACAAGCCTTTGCAAATCTGACTCAGTTTGTTTAAACTCTCTTTTAGCAAATGATCTAAAAATTTTGCTATAAAAAATGTCTTTGCCCTGGTGGCATCCACAACTGATCTTAGCGGAGGTTTAAAGAGGCTTTGATGTATTTTGGGGATTCCAAAAATCCCCGCTATCATTGGTTTATTGTTGTACATGTATTCAAAGTCATCCTTAGACAATTGTCCATGAGTAAACATATCAATTAAAGACAAATCTCATTCCATGATATTTCACTATAAGCCTCATCTGCTAACGTTGTGAACATCCTATTGACATAATAGCCTCTATCCATCACAACCAACCCTTCCCCCTTATCAGCCTTTATCACCCTTATTTCAGAATCAGAGCGCATTTCATTGAGCAATTTCCACTCATTACATGTCAAATTATGAAACTTGTTTTGACTGCGTACACTCAAAAGACTTCTAATATCTAATTCATACATTCTTTCAAACATATGAATGTGTGTATTGAGGGGAGTGTTAAACACACTAGGATGACATAATTTTGATGCAAAAACACCATCACTATTATTCTCAAAACACAAAGCCAAGTTTAATTTCTGGCAGAAAAGCTCTAAACTGATCAAAACCTCCACCAAATTTGCCCTTTTAGCACAGACATAAGAAACCCCTTTTGATAACATATCTGTGAGTTGCCTGCCTAAAAACTGTATAATTTAAAGTCATTAAACGAACTGCATACGAAGTTCATTGTCTTGTTGTAAACATTAAGAAGTAGTTAACTGGAGCAGCAGCGATGACATTTGTGACCACAGGACTATGAACTTGGTATGCAATTCATTTAGTGACTTTAAATTATTAAGATAGGCATTTACTTCTTCATTAAACACCACTCTGGACTGTATGGATAGATCTATGATCCTTGAAATAATATTTTCCATACAGCTATATTTTCAACCCTGCCTGTCATGTAGACATCACACTGGTGGCAGATTTGAAATGGTAATTAACAATATCATAGCCGCATTTACAGATATTCAGAAAAATCTTCAAAGCTGTAAACACACCGATAACTGTATTATCACATTACAGGGCCTAGTCCATTTAAAATGTCTTGTTCTCCAAAGGCTCACATCACTTTGATGCACAGTCATAAAGTAATCTCAAAGTCATCACTATCACGGTTCTCACAACATGCATTCTCATTGCCACATTATCAACACCTTCATTTATATGGGGAAAATAGCACAACATATATTAATTGCTTAATGGACCTTCTAGCAACTAGGTTAGTTGATCAAGGCTAGATTTGTTCATTATGAACTGGCAAATGCACCTGGTACAGCACATTATCTTTCCATATCAGCAATGACCTCAGCAGTTAAACCAGTGACTGAAAAAAATCCGTTTTGTGCTTCAAAATGCTTATTCAAAGAAGGGGAATGGGCAAGATTAGTTCATGATAATACTGCCTCTGTTTAGATACCTTTATAGATGCTCTGCAGAAGTATACATCAATTACTCAGCACAGAAAAAAGATAATATCAACAGAAGGCTATCTAAATGCTTCTCTTCAGCTATAGTACTGTCGCCGATACCCGTCATCAATTTCTAAAGCTAATTGCTTGCTCTTTTCTATCATATTTATCTAAAGACATCAAAAAAGCAATGTTTATCTTAATGATAATTGCAGTAAGTATGCCATAACAGAGATACACGGCTACAGATGTCTGACATAAATCATCACCAGTGCTTCTTTGCTTCTACAGCTTCTTTGTTTTTTTTTTCCCCTCTGCCCAAGAATTGTTTCATAAGTGTCTTGTTAGCAGAGCTACTACTGAAAGAAGAAAAAAACGCTACTCCAAAGCCACAAAATGGTATTTTAATAAACAAATGTAAGCGCTTTCATTTCCAATGCTACAGAAACATCATCAGACAGATACACTACCTCACATTCTTTAAATATCATAAAAACATCACTTCCTTAAGTGATTAACCTCACTTCCTTGAGGGGGTGGAGCCCAAATGCAAGGCATGTTATACAACATCTTATGCAACATCTCACTTTCTAAGAAAGGCGGCACCAAAATGCAAGATACAAAGTTAAAAAAATGTTGTTAGCTTCATAAAATCCTACTGCATTCTGAATACTAAAAGCTAAAAAAAGTACATTTGTGTACACTTACCATAAATGTTGATGTTCGATTGTATTCACTGTTGCAGTCATCACCTGTGGGTTATCCCTGCTGTGATAGCCCTCGGCCGGCCCAAATACCAGAGTCAATATTTTTCTGTGTCGGCTGCTGTCACCTGTAGTCTGATGTCAGGTCATCAGTGCTATAAAGCAAGGCAGCCAATGCCATAACATCAGTTTTTCTTGCCCTAACCAGCCAGAAGCCCAAAGAAATATGGTAAAATGGTCCTGGTGACTAAAAGCCACCGTGAGAAGCTTATGTCCCCCTAAGGAAAGAGGATATAAGGGAGAAGGAGGGAGGGAAACCAGGACTGCAACAGTGAATACACTCGAACATCTACATTTATGGTAAGTGTACACAACTGTACTATGTTCTTCATGTTTCACTGTTGCAGTCATCACCTGTGGGAGGATTCCCAAAGCTGAGGAGAGGGGTGAAAGGATTACAGACCTAGGCATGGTTCATCAAGCCCTGCAGAACTGCAGAGGCAAACCTTGCCATAGACTTAGAGAAAAGAGGTAGGTGGTAATGCTTTGTAAAGGTATGGACAGAGGTCCAGGTGGCAGCTTCCAAGATGTTCCTGGTGGGAACTCCACTGATGAATGCTGTGGAAGTGGAGGCTGCCCTAGAGGAATGGGTACATATAGACTTAGGAGGAGGTTTCCCATGTAGTCTGTAACAAAAATGGATACAGTGTGATAACCATTTGGAAATGGTTTGTTTGGAAATGGGCTTCCCCTCTGCCCCTGGGGCAAAGCTGACAAGAAGTTGGTCTGTTATTCTGAAGGGTTTAGTACGGTTCAGGTAGTATCTGAGCTGTCTGTGCACGTCTATTGAGAGCAGAATTCTTCCCCCCTTGTTTTGAGGATTAAGAAAGAAGGTGGGTAGATGTATGGCCTGGTTGAGGGTCACATCAGATACCACCTTGGGCATAAAGGAGGGGTTAGTCCTCAGTGAGACACTGTCTGCATGGAAAATGATGAAAGGCTCAACAGCCATGAGTGCCTGAAGTTCTGAAACTCTTCTACCTGAGGTGATAGCTAGTAGGAAAGCAGTCGTCCAGGAGAGGTATCTCAATTCTGCTGAAGCAGCAGGTTCGAATGGTGGTAAGGTTAGTTTTTCTAAAACATAATTCAGGTCCCAGGCTAGCGTGGGTGGCCTTCTGGGAGGTATGATATTAGAAGCCCCTCTGAGGAATTGTTTAATCAAAGGATGTGAGGAGGGGGGCTGGTCTGCATCAAAATGAGCTGAAATGGATGAGGCATGGATTTTAATAGAAGAGAAGGAGAGGTCACTATTGAGTAACTCGGCTAGGTAGTCCAGGATAAGAGGGATGGAAGGTTGTGGAGTACTGCCCCCTCTGGACTGGCTCCAGGAGCAGAATCTTTTCCATTTCCCTGTGTAAGACTTTCTGGTGCTGGGCCTTCTGACCTCTGTGATAATGTCTAGGACCTGTTTGCTTAACGGGGGCCCATTGTTTACTTTTAAAGTATTAGCTATGCTGATAGTTTGAGAGTCTGCAAGTCTAGGTGCAGCATTTTCCCCCTCCACCTGGGTCAAGAAGTCTGAGATCAGGGGAAGCTGCCTGGGAGGCTGTACTGTCAGGCTGCACAGTAAGGGGTACCAATGCTGTCTGGGCCAATCTGGAGCAATGAGGATGGCCTTTGGTCTCTCCTCCCTTATCTTGATCAGTACCTTGGAAATAAGAGGCAGAGGAGGGAATGCGTACACAAAGAGGGAGTTCCAAGGGAAGGTCAAGGCATCCACCTTCCACGCTAGGTGGTGATACTCCCTGATGCAGAAATTTTTCAGCTGGTGGTTGAGGTGTGAAGCAAAGAGATCCACCTCCAGCGTTCCCCACTCCTGAATGAGTTGCAAAAATATTTTTCTGTGGAGCTGCCATTCATGGGGGTCCAGTAAGTTTCTGCTTAGGTGGTCTGCCAGGGTGTTGTTGATCCCTGGTAGGTATTGGGCAATTAGGTGTAATCCCATAGAGGAGGCTGTCAACCAGAGGTTAGCCTGCATAGAGGGTAAGATTGGGTCCCTCCCTGTTTGCTGATACATCACATTACTGTGGTGTTGTCTGTTTTGATGAGAACCCCTGGCCTGAGATGGGGTTTGATGGATGTCAGAGCCCCTGGCCTGAGATGGGGTTTGATGGACGTCAGAGCCTTTTGTACTGCCATCATTTCCTTCTGACTGATGTGTAAGGGAAGGTGCTGGGCAGCCCAAAGACCGTGGGTGCACCTGCCTGCTAGGTGAGCGCCTCAAGCAATGTTTGAGGTGTCGGTGGTGATGGTCTACCCAGTAGGGTGGAGGATGAAGGGAAGTCCCTTATTCTTGGCACAGGCGCCTGCTCACCAGAGAAACTCGGCCCTTATACAGGGGATCAGAGGGAGAAAGGTTTCTAGAGACTGAGAGTGTTGACACCAAAGGTTCTTTAGATACCACTGAAGTTTCCTCATGTGAAGCCTAGCGAGAGGAATGAGAAGGATGCAAAATACCATGTACCCCAAGGTTTGCAGAAACTTCCTCACAGTGAGGTGACTTCTGGAAGCCAGCTGGGTAAAGTAGAGATTCAGGAAGCTCTGCTTCTCTGGGGATAGGAAGGCCATTTGGGATGCTGTGTCCAGCAGTCCTCCCAAGAAAATGATCTTCCTGTAGGGTGTTTGCTTTGATTTCTTCTCGTTGATGGTGAACCCTAGGGAAGTTAGAAGGGTTTTGAAAAAGAGAAGGTCCTGTAACAGCTTTTCTTTGCACTCTGCCTGAATGCTGCAGTCGTTCAGATAAGGGTACATCTGTATATTCCTCTGTCTGCAAAATGCTATGGCCGGGCCTAAGCATTTGGTGATACTCTGGGTGCAGTAGATAAGCCAAAGGGTAGGGCAGAGAACTGAAAGTGTTGTGAGCCTGCTCTGAAGTGCAGGAATTTCCTGCAGGATTCCCTTATGGGGATGTGGAGGTAGGCATCTTTTAGGTCTAGGGTCACTAGCCAGGCATTTTTTGTCAGCATAGACAGCAGCTGCTGCAAAGCTAGCATTCTGAATTTGGGGACCACCAGGGAGGTGTTCAGAATGGATACATCCAGGATGGGATGCCAAGTGCCCTCTTTTCTGGGAACAAGGAATAGTCTGGAATAAAAGCCTTTGCCTGTTTGCTCTGAGGGGACAGGTTCTACTGCCCCCTGGGATATGAGAGTTTGGACCTGTTTCAATGCCTCTGCCCACTGATTTGGAGGTAAGTTGGGGTACCCTCTTGGAATTGGGAGTTCGTTGAAAGAGAATTTGTATCCCTGAAAAATTATCTTTACGACCCATTGGTCCTTTGTTACAGAAAGCCAATTTTCTTTGCAGAGGGACAGCCTTCCTCGTAGCTTTAGGTGAGTGAAAGGAAGGCAGAGGGGGGAGATGGAGTCATTGAGAGTTTTTGCCATAGAAGGGTGGCTTAAAACTCCCTGCCTTTGGGCCGGAAGTGGTCCGCTGTTTGGTTCTCTGCTGCCCCTGGGATAGGGGCCTGAGTGGTCTGTCCCTGCGGGGCTTACCTTGGCCATGTCTGCTAGTTGCAGGGAAGGACCAGTGCTTAGAGGGAAAGTTCCTGCTGAACCTGGGAGGTTGAACCCAAAAGAAATCTTTTACTGTTTGCATAGATTTTGCTTTGTCTTCCATCGTTTTAAGCACCTCTTCTGCTTTTAGTCCAAACAAGCGGTCCTTATCCAGAAGTGCATCAATTAATTTAGACTTGACATGATCAAGGAGAGGTTGTTCCTTCCACCATACATGTGACAGATCCTGACACTACTGCCCTGCTGGAGGCTTCTAAGGCATCATATCCACAGTGTAATGAGTGTTTGGCCATTTGACAAGTAGAGGGCAGTAAATTTGCTAACTCTTTCAAATCGGCACAGTAGGAAAGGTTGAAATCCTTTGCTTTAATAGTTCCAAAGTGTTTTGCTGATATTTTAACATATGGAACTGACAGTTGAGTGCTCTGATAGCTAAGGTTGCAGAGGTGTATACTTTTTTACCCCATCTGTCCATAGCTCTGGAATCCTTGTCAGAAGGAAAAAGGATTTTTGGCAGAACAAGTCTTAGCTCCTTTAGGTCCCTGTGTAATGACCTCTGGGTCTGCTGCAGTATTTCTATACAGATATTTGTGAGAATCCAGTACTCTGTAATACCTGTCAGGTTAACTTTTGAGGTGAGGCGTCAGGGGCTAAGCTGGATTCATGGAAAACATCATCTACCACTTCTAAAATAGGGGGGGGGGTGGCCAGGGGTCTGTGCTGGGGCAGGTCCAGAAACTCTCTAAGTCTTTTCTTAGACTGGGGGAAATCCTAAGATTCCCATTGGAAATCTTCCCTGAGGGTGTGAAGGGTTTCCCCAAAGGAAAGGTCTTCTGGTGGGGAGGCAGAAGGAATGGATTCCTCTGCATCTGAATCCTCATAAGCAGTCAGAGGTTGTTGTTCCTCTTCAAAATCTGAATAATCAGATTCCTCAGAATCCTGTTCTGTCATAATTTCAGATGAAGGGTGTCTTTGCCTTTTAGAAGTTGTGGCCTGACTACCCCTAATAAAGGAAATGAGATCATCCACCAATTTAAGCATTTGTGTTTGGGGTGGTGGAGCAGGAGCAAAATGGTGACTAGATGCAGATTTTCTGGGTGTGGCCTGGCTTCTAGCCTAAGAGTATCCATCGGTCTAAGAGGAATGGTAGTCAGATGAAAGGACGTCAGTTTTTGTCTAGATTCAGTAGTGTGAGAGGCCTCCTTGGAAGCCAGTGCCTGCGTCATGGCTCCAGACCCAACCAAGGCAGAGACAGCCAAAGACTCAGAAGACAAATAAGATTTCTGCGGCATACCGGACTCCTAAAGGGTCTCGGTAGAGGCCTGCATAGATATTGAACTGGGCATCAGGGGCTGCGAAAGCACCTCACTGAATTCCGGAGAACTGATGACCTGCTTAGCAGTAGAGTCGTCAGAAGGCTTAGCCTTGTGGGGTCTGTCTCTAGCTTTATCTCTGCGATTTTTCAGAATGTCCACGGATTGTTGGCTGATGGACACTATTTCAGAATACGAAGACAGAAGACGAAAATACCTGTCTATAATAAGAGCTCTATGGTGAATGGTTCTCTAGCGGTAGAGTCGTCAGAAGGCTTAGCCTTTTGTGGTCTGTCTCTATCTTTATCTCTGCGTTTTTCAAAATGTCAAAGGATTGTTGGCTGACAGATGCCATTTCAGACTGCGAAGACAGAAGATGAAAATACCTGTCTACAATAAGAGCTCTACAGTGAATGGTCTCGCGTTAAAGAGGGCACAGAACTGGCAATGGGGGACGTCGTGGTCTGGTCCTAAACAAGTGACGCAGTATGAATGGAAATCTCGGTGTGGGATCTGCTTTCCACAGGCGAGACAATTGTTAACTTTTTCGGACATTGGTTAGTGCAAGAAAAAAGGATCCCCAACGGGGTACTTACCTTTAGACATTTTCAGCTGTAATTCAATCTCTGGTAGCGACCGACCGGCACACTTGCGAACTGCTTCTGCTTTGGGGCTCCATGGCAAGAAAGACTGATGTAATGGCATCAGCTGCCTTGCTTTATAACACTGATGACCCGACGTCAGAGTACAGCCGACAGCAGCCGATGCAGAAAAACAATGACTCTGGTATTTGGGCCAGCCAAGGGCTACCACAGCAGGGATAACCCACAGGTGATGACTACAACAGTGAAACATGAAGAACATCATATATACAAACATAAAAGTTAATGCCAATAATAAAATTGCATTAGTTGTTTTGTATTCTAAAAAAACACATGTCATTTCGTAATAAAAATCAAACAATACCTGCTTTCAACTTTAAAATAGGTTTGATCGATATGTACTCATTAAGCCCTGGGGGGGGTAGTGGCATTTAAGAGAACTTGTCAATACAGTTCCCTTTTCTCCACTAAGATCTCCCATGTCACCCCCTCTATCTAGTACACCCACCTTTTCCAAAATAACAAATACAAATTTCTTAAAACCAGGAAACATGGTGGAATGTTTATAAAATGCATTTCTTGTGTTTTTGCCCTTAATAGCATAAAGAGGCTGATACATAAGGGGCCATTAGTTTTGCCAATATAAAAAGCAGAACAAGTGGCACAAGAACTGATATAAACAACCCCCTTGGTGTTACAGTCATATTTACCTTTAACAGTAAGCAAGAATGGGCAACCTTGAACAAGGAAACTACTAACTTCCAGGATATACCTGCATTGTCGGCAGGCCCCACATTTTTTCATTCCACACCCATTGATCTGGCCATTCATTTGTTGCTTGTTGGTTTCAAAAATACTCTTAAATTTTTTGTTATTTTTATAAACAAATTTGAATTCTGGGCCCAACCTACCCAAAAGTCCCAATGATCCAAAAATGTTGCCCAGTGTTTCTTAATCATAGGTTCATACTAGGCTATCTGCCCTGGGGCAATTATAAGCCTAGCCCGATTCTGTATGGCTTATGCCACCCCTTGATATGAGTATACTGTGCCCTTTTTAAGGTTTACTTTACTGTGCCTCTGTCTAATAGTGACACGGGAGTAATCCCTGGGACAAACCTACGATCCGCCATCCACCTATCGAGATTCTTCTTGAAGAGATTCAGTGAGGTGCTCTGCCTCACATGAACTGGAATTCTATTCCAGAGCGAAGGGAGCCTCTGGGTTATGAACCTGTCCCTCCAGCAAGTTCTATTTATTTCTGTGCTGAGGTTCAAGTCCCTCGAGCGTGTGGCTCTAAGGGATTTCGATTTACTGAGGTGGAGCATGTCCATTAATTCTGGATTTGACATAGCTTTGTATGTCAGGCATAGATCGCCTCGAAGTAGGCGGTATGCAACTGAGTAGAGCTGGAGTTTTTTTAACCGAGCAGCATATGGCATCTGATTGAGACCCTTGATCCTCTTGGTGAGATACTTTTGGGGTCTTTCTAATTGCTGCAGGTGTCAGGTATGGTACATCCCAAAAGGAGCATTGTATTCTATGATGGGCCTGATGAGGGATGAATAAAGGGGCACGATTACCTCTCTTGATCTAGATGTGAAACCCTTCGTGATGAAGTGGGCTATGTAGAAGGTCTTTCTAACCACTTTGGCAATGTGATTTTCAAAGGAGAGATTGCTATCAACTTGGGTCCCCAGGTCCCTAATAACTTTCTCTGTGCTTAATGGGTTTCCGCCTATGTGGTAATATGTGGGCACATTGTTTTTGCCAAAGGGTATGACTATACATTTTTTGGGCATTTAGCTTTAAACCATGGCGCTGGAACCAGTTATCTGTCTCTGTGAGACCTTTTTGAAGGATGTTTGCGTCAGCTGGAGAGTCGATTATGGTGCCCAGTTTGCAGTCATCTGCGAACTTGGTGAGCCATAGCCCTCCCACGTTTGCCTGTACCTCGGAAAAGTATATACCGAACAAGAGTGGTCCCAAGACAGAACCCTGTGGGATGTCACTTGTGACCGGTTTCGAGTCTGACATGGCTCCAGCAACTCTCACTCTGTGGGTTCTGTCTTTGAGCCAGTTTGCGACCCATCTTGTGACATAGGGGTTTATATTTAAGCTGGATAGCTTATCTATGATGCCCGAGTGGGGTATTGTGTCAAATGCCTTTGCAAGGTCCAGATAGGCTGTGTGGACTACCTTCCCTTCATCTATGGCTTTGGTGACTGTTTCGAAGAAGTCAACCAGGTTCAAAAGGCAGGATCTGCCCTCGACAAAGCCGAACTGGGTGGGATCTAGTGTCTGTAGGTCCCCAATGTCTTTGTTTATGAGCTCCATGATGATCCTCTCCATAGCCTTGCAGACTAAGCTAGTCAGGCTTATGGGGCGATAGTTTCCAGGGTCCGTAGAGGCTCCACCTTTGTGGAGTGGGACCAGTGTTGCTGTACGCCATTCTGTGGGCACATATCCTGTAGTGAGGCTGAGACTGTATAGCTGTTTTATTTGAGGGATTAGTTCCTCTTGGAGTTCATGTGGGACGGAACCTGGGACGCCATCTGGTCCCATGGAAGCAGTGTTTTTTGCTTTGGAGAGGACAGCCTTCACCTGAGCATCAGAGATGTTTGGGAGGCAGCCCTCTGCCGGGATAGATACATGCTCTTTTGGGGGGGGGGGTTGGAGTAGTTTGCACTGAACCTGTCTGCCAGGATATTGGCGATGTCTGTGGGTTCAGTGTATTTTTTGTAATTTAGAATCAACTCAGAACAAGTCTGGGAGTTGCATCCCAGGTTCCTAACATAACTGAAAAAAGCCTTATGATTGTCTTTGGTGTCCTGTGCAATTTTTCTCTCGAAGCTGGCCTTGGAGGATTTTATGAGGGATCGTAATTTTTTTCTAGTACTGATCAGAGATGCCTTCCCTATTAGAGATTTTGCTCCATCATGTAGTAGCTTCCTCCTTCTGTTGTACAGTTTATTTATGGCAGGGGTCCACCAGACTGGACGCCTGCCTTTGGATGATTGGGTCTTGGTTTTGTTTGGGATAGCATGATCCATGCATTCCTGGAGATGTCCATAGAATGCGTTTATATAGGATTCTGCAGTTTGGGCCATAGTTTTCACTGGCCCTGGGGCCTTGAAGGATTCCACTTCAGTTTTGAGAAGTGAGAAGTTCGCTTTTGAGAAGTTTTTCACTGTGGTTTTCTGGGTTGGGGTGGGGTCGGGATGTGGACATCCAGTGAAATTAATTTATGGTCTGATCTTACCAATGAGGGATATACTTCTGGTGTGGAGCATAGAGTCCCCATGTTGGTAATGATCAGGTCTAGTATGTTGTCCCCTCTTGTGGGAGTGGTGACTATTCCATAGCATTTGAGTTTATAATTTCCAGGAACCTTTGGGCTAAGGTGCTGGGGCTTGAGTAGTGCTCCCAGTCAATGTTTGGGTAGTTGAAGTCGCCCAGTATAATGGTGTTCGGAGAGATCTTCATGTTCTCCAAAGTGGGATTCCTGACTTTGAGAGGGTGGTCTGTAGAATGCTATAAACTGAAAAGCAGTCTTGCCCACTGTTAGTTGCACATGGATGGTCTCCGATACTTCGTGCAATGCCACTAACCTGGAGGTGTGGATATCCTTGATAAATATGGAAACTCCCCCTTCCTTTTGTGGTTCGGTCCGGGTTTTGGGGCCGAAAAGCATGATATGAGGTATAGCCTGGTAGTGCTGGGGTGCTCTCTGGAGCCTTGAACCAGGTTTCTGTCACTGCACAGATATCGATGTTCTCCATACTGAGGAGAGCTTCGAGTGCGTGCATCTTGAGGTTAAGACTTCTGGCGTTAGCAGCATTACCCTTAGTTTCTTGTTCCTTGTGCTGTCTATGGGGGTGGGTTTCACTTTTGAGCCTTGCCTAAAAAAGGCACTATGGGGGTGGCAAGAGCCTTTGCCAATATCCAAAAGCCCAGTGGTGACAGGTGCAAGCCGTCCCTAGCGAAGCAACGTGGCTTGTCGAGCATGTCATCCCAGGCTGACAGATACTGGATCCCCTTTGAATGACACCAAAATTTTAGCCAATTGTTAAAATCGATCATTTTGTCTTTGTACTGTGGCATCATTCTAGGTGAGTGTAAGATGCTGCTCAAGGTCAGGGTCATACCAGCCTGGGCTACATGATCAGAGAGCTCCTCTATGTCTCTTTTCATGTAGTCCAGGGAGGTACGTCTCAGGTCATTCACACCAGCATGTACAATGACTGAGTCATATTTGTATTTGCTTTGGAGTGACCCGAGTGCTTGCGTTATGTGGAGGATCCTAGCACTCGACAGGCAGCTCACCGTGACCTTCTCTTTATTCAACCTGGTGAGCAGGACGTCAGTGTGTCTGACAATAGAGTCACCTATTACAAGAGTATCAGGTGTGTTATTCAGCCTTAAGGGCTGTGGCTGCTTGGCACACTGACTTTGTGGGCTATGTGTTGTACGTGTTTTGTTTTGAAGTAGCGTTTGCTTAGATGTCTGCTTTGGAGGTCTCTGTTGCTTAGGTAGATTTTTATTTAGAGCCTCCGAGTATGTTTTTGTGTATTTATGTGTTTGGTTCGCTGATGTGGTGGGACTATGTGATACTGGAATTGTGTTGTGTGAGGTTACCTTCTCCTCCTGACTGGTTACACCAATTTTGAGATGAGAGAGCTCAGCCTCCAGTTTGGCTAAATAGTTGCATCTCTCACATATATTTGAACCTGTTTGGAGGAGGAGAGGGTTGTCCGTGTACACGAGACAGTTGTAACATTGCCTCAAAATTCCCAGATTCACCAGCTGGACTGGAGAGGAAACCACTGACTGCCCTTTGGACATGCTAGAGTAATATAGGGAAACTGAATTTAAGACGGACCAATAGAGGACAGGGTAATCGTAGCGAGTATAAGAGTAAGTAGTGCTTATGGTTTAATAGTGCTAACTTGTAGGATTACTTAATTGGACCAGTGAAGGGCCTTAGAATGAGAATATGGTGTTTAAATTGAGAGATAGAGCAGTTCTAAGGGAAAAAGTGAAGAGCAGACTTTGTGGAGCCAGAAATAGTTTAAACCCAATTAGGCGGCGCTGCCCGCTGTTGCGCTATACACAAAAACGTGCAAAACCGCGCAAAAGAGGGTTTTAACAGAGGAAGATGAAGGAGTTTGGAATTGACCCAAAATGACCAATAAAACTACAGTTTCAAGTCAGTAACCACTCCCACAGGGGCAGGCAGGCTGCTCAATGTTTTTCACTGCCACTGATCAACAGAGAGTCTTCCCTTTAGCCCAAGCAAAAAATGGCCTCCAAGAAACTTACAAACAGTTCAAGAACAGCAACCCTGTAACTGAACTTTTTTAAATCTCAGAAAAGTGGGAAAAAAGCAAGAATTTTTTTGTTTTTTTTTTGTTTTTTTCAGAGATAGCAGAGGTTCACAAGTATCAACAAGTTATAACAGTGCAGTAAATGACCCCACACAAGAGTGCTAGGCCAAAGACAGATAAAATGCAAGTTTTGAGAAAAAAACGATTTTAAAAACAAGTGCAAACAGGAAATTCAGTAAACATGTCCTGTAATAAATAAATACCTGGACTGTACTGCAAAACAAATACTTGTGACAAGTTCTGCTGTTAACTGTTAACTGAGACTGTTAAAAAAAAATGAGGATCACAGTATTTGTATTTTTAAAGCAATACTTTGAATAAACCAGAATCTGATTGAACACACTTACTGATTTGCTTTGCTCTGTTAAGTATTCATCAATTCCAGCAGAAGATGTTATTTTCAAGTGCTTTAGGTATAATACAATCTCTACTTCTCAGGTATTTTCTTTGTTAGTAACCCAACAATCTGCATCACATGGAGTTACCTCACAAATGTTGATACTAAACTCATTGTTTTAAGAAGGGATTTAGGAAAAGTAACATATTTTATCACAAAACATTGCTCACATGAATCTTAACTGTAATAACATAAATTTCTTTACAAATGTAGGGAAGAGTTAGACCTTCTCCCTTTTGTACTTTCTTGACTTGGCTCACAGTTTTGTTGAGCATTCTGAGACAATTTGGTTATGTATCTGTGATAGCAGAACAATCAACAAAGTTAGATGTGAAGAATGCTGAATCACAAACAACCCTTTGTTTTCCAAGTCTGCCAAGCTATATGCTGCAAAACTCAGTCATTCACATTCTGGCCATGTTCAGGTAGAAAACTGCAGTAAACAAAGGGCCCCAAATCTCATGTCGTGTTCATACACTGTGAAAGAACTCTTCCAAGAAGCCCCTAGGAGGAGAATGAATGTGTACCTTCAGGCATTTGTGAATCTTAGGATGCAGTTTACCAAAAGAAGTTACAAATATAAGCTTAAGTGGGCAGAGTCTAATCTCTTACAGCTTTTTAAGACCCAACTCTGTAATTATACCATGACCCCCCCATTAATATTCCAAAACGTGCACGCTGATTGGCCAGCGTGCACGTTGTAAATTGACTTATACTAAAGGAAAAAGGTCCGGTCGCCCGGACTTTTTCCATTAGTATAAGTCTCTTTTAAAACACTGTCTCGCTATGTTAAAAGAGTTTAACATAGCGACACATGTTTAAAAAAAGCAACAGAGATCTCCGTTACTTATTTTAAAGCTGTCTCGCTATGTTAAACCCATTTAACATAGCGAGACAGGTTTAAAAAAAAAGCAACGGAGAAAGCAAGATCTCCATTGCTTTTTACTGTTTCGCTATGTTAAATGGGTTTAACATAGAGAGACAGCTTTAAAATAAGCAACGGAGATCCGTTGCTTATTTTAAAGCTGTCTCGCTATGTTAAGCCCATTTAACATAGCGAAACAGTAAAAAGCAACAGAGATCTTGCTTTCTCCGCTGCTTTGGCCACAGCTCTGATGTACTGCGTAGGCATGCGCAGTACATCAGAACTGCCACGGATACCAGACAGCTGCGGAAGGGCAGCAAAGAGGCATTATACAATGCCATTATTTAAGAAAAGTAATTATTTCTTTTCTTAAATAATGTCATAATAATAGCAATAACCACTTCTGGGTGTGGGTATCAGATTTACCCACGGTTGTCTTTGTTTGGTCCCTCAGGCTTTGCACTCGGGACCAAACCACGCCAACCGTGGGTAAATCCCGCATTACCCACACCCAGGCGTGGGTTATTGCTATAATCTTTCATCTCCCAGGCCCTGTTTACATTTATCAAGGGTACCAGAACTTGTCTGAGATTTGGGATGCATGACAGGCTTAAAAATGCCCCTGTGGTCATTTGCCTACTAAACACCTATGAACACCTACTGCCCACATCACCATCTAACTTATAAAAGAGAATACGTTTTTGGTGATCTGATGCTTAAGTGAACAGTTCATTCATTATCTAACTTGGAAAAAAAAGTAAATTTGATCATTTCATAATTTCTTTGTTTAACTATGATACTGCATTCTGCTTAAGTAAACTTTCCAGTAAAAAATTCAAAGTTTAAGCAACTTATTGTCCACGCAAGATTGACGAGACTTCTCTTCACACATAAAAAGCGATTATGAGCTCAAGAAAGATAAACTCTAACAATAAGTTATAACATTATTGCACTGATAACATTTCACTTGTCCACTCAACGGAAGGATTGGCCCATGACCTAGCAAACTTTTGTAAAGAAAGACTGCAGTGAAGCTTTAGGAGAGGCAAACGTAGTACACAAACACAGATACAATGGAAAAAAAATTACAAGTGGAGTTCAGTTTACCTCAAAAACTAGCATATAACAGTCTCAACTTGCCTTAGAAAGATATTACAACGATGTATACAGCCTGGGTAATAAGGTCCAAGTGCTTCACTTTATGACAACATTTTATGACTCTAAATTATTAGTTATTACACTAAAATAAAATAATATATATACAGAAGCATGGGACACAAATGAGCTAAGGCCTCGGGAGTCTGTAAAATGTAGAAGTATCAGTACCTTGATTACTCGGGGGAAGTCTCATTCTTTTTTCATAATTCTGTCATGAGCAGATTCATTTTCAGTAATTGAGGCAATGAAACATTGGATACTCAAATAACTAATATTAGTATTATGAAAACTCTACCCACAGTATGATACAGAATTCCCAAAATGAACACTGGTAGTAACGATGACTTTCTTAATACCTTGTCAGGAACAGGATTACTCTCCTCTCCTACTTCACACACTCGTAACAATGATACTGACCACTTCTGTGGGTGACTTTAGCTATCTAGACATAAACTGGGAAATTCTGTCTGCAAAATCCTCTGAGTTAATTGATATATTACTTCTTAAAAGATATGAGCAATTATTAATTCGTCCAATAAGTTTGCAGGCAGGAATACATTAATTAAGAAGTTGACAACAAGAAATAAAATGGCATACTCTGTTTCTGTTAACAATAATAAAAGAGTAGCCTTTATAGTCCCACACTGCACAAGTGTGCATGGTGATTGTGCTTTATCTATATGCAAATGCACTAACTGTGAGCTAGTAGTGCTGATTTTCACAGTTGTGAGAGCATGTAAAGAACCAACTATGTAAACTTTGGAAAAAGTGTAAATTGGGCTAAGAAGTATGCAGAAATATTTGCATAGATGTGCATCTTCTGCACATATGTGTAACTCCTACATGTCTTTGTAACTTCCCAAACTTTGTAAGTTTTTGGAGTTTAAAGCCACTCTGCCAGCAGCCTTATTATGTTGGTGTCCACTGATGGACACTAGTTTATTGCTTTTACAAATATGTAAAGGAAGTGGACAGGAAAGAGCAGAAAAAGGAAACACAGCAGGATGACAAAGGAGAGTTGTGATGAAGGAAGAGGGGAAAGAGCCCTCTTTTTCTCAAGTGTATATAAGGGAAGCTGGAGGAGGATAAATGGTAGTAAGAGAAGGAAAGACAAGTGTCTGATCACATAATAGGATGGGTTCACAAATGGAAGGCAGACAAATGGAAAAAATGGTCATGGGGAGGAGCTATGGAAATGCACAACTGTTGGTTTTGACACAAAAGGGAAAGTGTACAGATGACGGGGAATAGGGGCATGGGACTGACACAGCTGCCAGTCTGAATACCATGAGTCAAAGCTCTGCCCAAGGGAGTCTAGGCAGGCAAATCCTAATGTTGAGAAGGTGATGGCTTCCCAGTGGCTAGGTGGTTGGAGCCCATTGCGGCAGGAGACTTTGGTAACGATTCTACTGTTGCAATGTAGTTGTGTCAACTGCAACCTCCACTGCAGCTTGCAATTGGGGTTGGTCCTGTTGTAGGCCGCTTGGCTGTCAGCTGCCCAAAGGGTTGAAGCCACCACTCCTATCCTGCAAAGCAGACCTTTGATGAGCTGTGGCTGATCTCTACCTGGCTGAAGTGGATGACTGCAGTCAAGGTGCACCAGGTTCTTATGGTACCATAGAGACAAAGAGAGACATAAAAAGGACAAAAAAAAAACAGTAAAAGAAATTAACAGAATGAAACAGTAGTTCTATAGTACTAACTAATATTACTAATAATATGATAATATATATATATATATATATATATATATATATATATATATATACACACACACACACACACACACACACGTATACATAAACATTCTCCTCACATGCTGCAAAACAAAAACAAGAAAGAGGAAGGGTATTACTAGCATAGTTTGTTACATTATAAATAACAGTAATATTGCTTTGGCAGTTGCACTGTATTAGCTAAATGTAAAGAAATTGTAAACCACTACAATATGTCCCAAGCATAGGCCTAACTGCAAATATACCAATGAGTACAGTAAAGAATACCTGCCTACTGAAATCGTCGGTTATCTTTTTACCTGCGTTATTCGATGTCTGCAATATCTGCATGAACGGATGCTATAGGTAATATATAGGTAAACTAGGTATGAGTGTGCATGCAAGTGTGTGGTTATGGAAATAATTAGGTGGTAGGGCTTACCACCCAGCAGTGTGAAACTTGGCTCTAGATGATTGTCACTGCTGAAGTGACACCCTGACCCCATGTGCAAAAATGGGAAAAAGGGGTGATGGATGGATGGATGGATGGATGGATGGATGGATGGATGGCGAGAACTAGAAATTTTTCAGTATCTTGGCAACCTTTTAAATTAGAAAATTATGAAGAGTAGTTAAGTAAACTTGGTGCTGTCATGCACAGACTTTAATGTGTTTAATACTTTAAATGGACAGACTACACATCTGGCATCATCACAACAGTTATGGCCAATAACTATGGCATTCTTACATAGCTTTAATGTTGTACTGGTAGTGAAGACATACGGAATGACCCAGGTTGCCACTCCTCCACTTTTGCCACCTCCTGGGCAAGCTGGTTACAGGTTATAACACCCAGGGTAGCATCACTCACTGCCAGTCAGATTAGCACTTTTATTTGCAAGATTTGTGCAGAATCAATCAAGTGAAAAGGTTCTTCTACTACAACTTGCAGTCTCTCTTTAAATCTAATACAGTACAGGTGAAGGAAGATTTGGATTTCTGTCACGCCAGCTCCCCCCCTTAGCTTTCATAGAAGACATTTTTCTTTGGCCAGAATCAAAAATAAAATGATGCCTACTGTAAAAATGAGACTGATAAAGAGTATGAAACACACCTAATGTAACATGGCAGTAGCTAACAGGCTGCTTGAGTACACAAAAAGCATATCTGACCTTGCACATAAGTAGGAGTGATGTGAATATGTAAAATTCTCATTGCACATTCATGATCATGCAAATTTGCCTATGACATTAGCTACAGCTGCATATGTGTGTAGTAATGACATTCACAGAACAGTGTACTTTTCAAGACTCATTTCATAATAAGAGCTTCATAAATTTTGAATAAAATTTGTTTAAAATTCTTGAATTCCACCATTCTGTGTGCCACTGGTTACCATTTCTCTGAGCAGTCTGTGTAAAAGTCAAAGCTAAAGCAAATTGTTTATAAACAGTGCATTGAATGGCATGAGAGAGAGAGACACACAGACAGAAAATTAATATTATTGTTTTATAGTAAGGATAGTGTAGGAAGTGCTTCAAAAGGTAAAGGTAAAACAGAGAGAGTTCTATTACTGCAACTGAGTTCAGTTACCTTTTTAGGAGATTTTGTAGTATACATTGTCATTACACCTTTTCCATGTTTCTCAGAGCCACTGGCACCTGGCAATAGAAATGCACAGGACCATTTTCAATAGACATGAAATCATACATCAATCATCTTGTAGGCCATAAGTTCCCTACCTCCACTGCCAGTCACTCACATGCACACACACACACAAAATCACATGTCTCTTGCCATTTCTCAAGCTTATCATTTCACATTTCAGTACTCTGTGAACAAAGGGACCCCCCCACACACACACACGCACACATAGCCATACACAACCAAGGAGAAAAAAAGGGAAATACAATTCAGTGAAATAATGTTGTTTTACTATTAAGGACCAGATTCATATTGAAGTGTTGTATATAACTGTTGCAGGGAGGTTTAAACCTTATGCTTCATTTACTCAGACACTTTTGTGTTTAGTAAGTACTCACTAGTGTTCATATGTGGAAATTATGGGTACTGCCAGGAATGAATGCTGGCCCAATACATTAATGATACAGCCTGCTGCATTACTCACTACCTTGTAGTTGGCTGAATGATAATCCTTCCTAGTATGACAACTCTCCACCCATTGGTCCAGGTAGGGCCATGATAGCCACATGGGTGAAATCTATCACACCAAGCCCCTCTGGGAAGTATACCATTTGGCAGAAGGCACACGTGTCAGCAGCTCGGTCTTTTGATGACACTGGGAAACATATACTCATCCGCCTGAGATAAAGATATGCTCATCCACATGGGTTAGGAGTAAATTGAGAAACTCCTTTAATATCTTGGAGGCAGAAGCCAGAGAGAGAGAGACAATATGTTCTCCATCTGTCTCTGAAAGATTCACGTGGCAAGTTCTGCGATGGCTATACATATACTAGGTATCCACAGGAACAGGAAAACCATGCATTCACCCACTTCCACGCTGTGGGCCATACAGGTTCACCAAAGCCCTTATTATGTCTCTTCCAACTCTAAAACAGTCAAGCTTCCTGCTCCTCAAAGGTATAATGTAACACTCTTTGTCTGTTTCTCCTCCTCCGTGGCCACCAACAGCCTCTTTGTGCACTAGGCTGGAGTACAATGGAAGAAAGCAGCTCAGAATATGCTACAGTAAGGTTTGCAGCTAACCCAAGCAGCTTCACAGATTGCAAGGTCAAAAGAGACAGTAAAGCTCACTCACTTCACGAGATTACAGAGGGATCTCCTCAAGGAGTTAGGAGATTCTGTACAAGGTGCGTGTACTGAGGGAGTCCCCGACAAGGGTGGTCTAATGGTTAAGGTGTTTGCCTTACAAACACAAGGTGGAGGGTTTGAGTCTCACAAGGGATAATTGGCTAGGCTTAAAATGGCTCGGAAGGGCAGTTAGCCTAGTACTAATCTATGAACCTATGAACCTATATGAGCATATTGTGCATATGAATACCAAAATGCAACTCTTGATTCACAAAAGGTCAGAAAGTATATTAGCATAATATTGGTGTAGGACTTGCATACATTTACATGCATCTCATTTAAATGCCATTATACACTCTTCCACAGGACAGTCTCAACAACTTTTCAACTGCTTCACATATGTGCAGCATGAGTCTATGAATCACATCAGACTTCTGCTCGTGTGTAACCTGCACACATACCTGCTGTACAAATGCATTAATTATTATGAATACCTCCAAAACAGCAAACTCAAAGGCAGTCAAACAGGAGGATATGGCTGTAGTACAGGAGTTAAATTATTTGGGTCAAACATTACAACATAAAATTAAATGTAGCAATCCAAGAATAAACTATCTGACTTTTTATTTATAACTAAGTTCTAAAGTCAGAACTAAACTAAGGAATTTAGACAACACTTACAAAGCAAATACTAAAACACAGTGTCATATTCACAGATATCAATATAATATCAACTCTTAAGATAAATCAATATAAAGAACATCATCAAATAAATGCCAAGGGGTGTTGAAAAAAGCTAATCACTACAATGTTAATTATAGATTCAGTGGGAAAAGTATAGTACAAGGGGCAACTATAACCAAAGCAAAACACATCCTTTCCCCAAAGTGTATTGTCCTTGTTACAGAATGATTTGTGTAGTTTCATATATCGAAAAGCATGACATAGCAGTTTCTGAGACATTTCTTTCCTAGTTTACTTCCTCTGTGCCCACCACATTGAGGTTGAAAAACATTTCATGACACTTTCTAGAAATTCGTCTCCCTTGCTATTACATCATTTTGCTTCTCATGTTTAAAAGAAAACACATATAGCAAGTTACAATGCAATCCAATCTTGTGACAGGTTAGCGCTTAGGTTTTACATAATTGGAATGTAATCAGATAATGCAGGTAAACCCAAGCGTGAGCAGGCACAAATCCTTTCTGTATAAAGTCCAACCAGATGAAAACCAAACACTTCGAGTAAAAAACAGATTTTAATCCACAATCAACGATAAAGGACAAATAGATGAGCGCTTTTGCAATGTTGCTTCTTCAGATCTAGACAGAAGAGGAAATTATCAGAGGAATATACACCTCAGAAAACTCTCAGGAAAATGTGGACAAGCAAATGTTAGTCCACAATATATCTAATGTTATATTGACTGATGATGAAATTTTACTGTTAAGTAAAGGTTTGAATTTCATTCCTAGATGTCAAAGTCAACTAACAGACACAATTATGGATCTTAGGCTGTTTTGTAGAAATGTTATGCTAAAATTTATATACAAAGATTCCACTAATAATTCCAACAGTAACACGGGGTTTAAGTTTAGAAACCTGAGTGAATTTATACCTTCACATCATCCCTTGATTGAAGCTTATTTAAAACTCACCGAGGAAGAATTACATAAATATTATGGTAATAGAACCATTAGGAAATCGCAGTATAGGAAAGATAATCTTACGTACAGAGAAAGATTAAGTCTTAAGAAATTACAGAATGATCGAAGCATTGCTGTTAGACCAGCAGATAAGGGAGGCAAAATTGTTGTTATGAATATGTCTGATTATATTGATAAGATGACTTCTATGTTGAATGATGACTCATATGAACATGTTCCCTTACAGAACATACAACACACAGTCAAATATATACAAGATACATTATATGACATCTTTAAGGGTCAATTAATAGACAAAGATCTGTATGAATATCTTACTATTTCATCCCCAGTTATACCAGTCATACATGGTCTCCCAAAAATACATAAAGACCCGAGAAATCCTCCAATGAGACCCATAGTATCAGGTCGAGGTTGGGTCACAGAACATCTCTCTGTCTACGTTGAGAAGCACCTTAGGTCTGTGCTAAACAGCAATATGGTAGTTTTGAAGGATTCAAAACAATTCTTAATTGAACTGTATGACTGTATAAAGAATACAACAATCACAAGGGATTATATGTTTGTCACTTTCGATATACATTCTCTTTTTACAGTTATTCCGAATGACTTAGGTCTAACATATGTTACAGAATATTTAAAGGAACACAGCAACTATTCTCCTATTTCTATTGACCTAGTTGTACATTTCCTAGAGTTCATAGGTTCATAGGTTCATACTAGGCTATCTGCCCGAGGGCATTTACAAGCCTAGCCCATAGTTTTGTGGCTTACGCCACCCCTTTAGTATGGGGAACTATACCCATTATTTTGCTGTGCCTCTGTCGAGCAGTGACACTGAGGTAATCCCTGGGGTATATCTGCGATCTCCCATCCATTGGTCAAGATTTCTCTTGAACAAGGCCAGCGAGGTGCTCTGCCTCACATATACCGGGATTTTATTCCACAGCATAGGGAGTCTTTGGGTGATGAATCTATCCCTCCAGCACGCCCTATTAATAGCCGTGTCGAGGTTTAAGTCTCCGCCCTTGTGGCTCTGACGGATCTAGATTTTTGAGGTGAAGCATATTCATCAAATCTGGGTTTGACATGGCCTTGTATGTTAGGCAAAGGTCACCTCTGAGCAAGCGGTAACAGACTGAATAGAGCTGGAGTTCTTTCAGTCGGGCAGCATAGGACAGATGTTTGTGACCCTTTATCCTTTTGGTGAGGAACTTTTGTGGCCTCTCCAGCTGCTGAAAGTGTAGAGTCAGATACATTCGAATGGGGCATTGTACTCAATCATTGGTCTGATGAGTGATGAGTATAGGGAGACTATGACCTCCCTTGATCTAGATGAGAATCCCTTCATGATAAGGTGGGCAATGTAGAAGGTCTTCCTAACTACTTTAGCTACATGGGTGTCGAATGACAGACTACTATCAACCTGGGTCCCCAGGTCCCTGATAACTTCTTCTGTGCTCAGTGGATTGCCACCTATTTGGTAGCTAGGGTTAACCTTGTTTTTCCCGAAGGGTATGACTATGCATTTTTTGGCATTTAACTTTAGGCCATGGCTCTGGCACCAGTTATCCGTTTTTGTGAGATCCTTCTGAAGGATATCTGTGTCAGATGTGTTTTCTACTATGGCCAGTTTGCAGTCATCTGCAAACTTTGTCAGCCATAACCCTCCTGTGTTTGCTTGTACTTCGGAAAAGTAGATGCCAAACAAGAGTGGGCCCAGGACTGAGCCCTGTGGTACACCACTTGTGACAGGCTTTGTGTCTGACATGGCGCCAGCAACTCTGACCCTGTGGGTTCTGTCACTCAGCCAGTTTGCAACCCATCTTGTGATGTATGGGTTAACATTTAAGCTGATGAGTTTTTCAATGATACCAGAGTGGGGTATTGTATCGAAGGCCTTCGCCAGATCGAGGTAGGCTGTATGGACTGCCTTTCCCTCGTATGGAGTTAGTTTTGGAAAATAATTTCTTCATGTTTAAGGATAAAATCTACAAACAAAAGGATGGCGTAGCTATGGGCACACCATGTGCAAACAGCTACGTCAACATGTTCCTAGCCCATTGGGGGGAACATGTTCTGTTTTGTGAAGAAATGTTCAAACAGCATGTAATCTTTTATCGACGTTTTGTCGATGATTTATTTGTGCTTTGGAAAGGGTCAGTAGAACAACTTTATAACATGTATGCTGTTATGAATAGCCTCACAACTTGTCTTAAATTCACTATGAATTACTCATTGCATAGAATGGAGTTTTTAGATCTGTACATTGAGAGGCTAGACAATAACCTTATAAATACAGGAGTATATCGAAAGAGCTGTTATAGCAATACCTTGCTCCTTAGATCTAGTATGCACCCACCTCATGTTTTTAAAAACATTATGAGAGGCCAAGCAATCAGAGTGTCTAGGCTGAATCCCCTGGATGAGGGTTTTGAAGTCGAATTGAATGACCTGAAACATAGGCTATTAACAAGGGGTTATAATAACACGGAAATTAATTTACATTTGAATGACATCTATGAATTAAGATCTACCAAGGCGGAGCCTTATTTTGGACCGCAAGAATCTGTGATAGTTGCAAATAGAAGCACTGAATGTTTACAACGTGTTAAATTTTCTACATACTTTTCATCTGACAATTCAGAGCATAGAGAAATAATTAGTAAATATTGGGATATTTTACATGTGGATGAAGATCTTAAGCAAATAGTTGGTAATCAACCTAAATTCTTATATAGGAATAAGAATAATTTAAAAAGAAAGCTTTGCTATCCCACATTTAGCCCTAGAGATAAGAGAGATGGATACACCAAGCCTTGCGGCCATTGCAATTTTTGTTCTTTCATTGATAGCACACCTCACTTTTTTCATCCAGATTTACAGAAGTTATTTTGTATATCTGCTGAAGCTAACTGTATGACACCGCATGTCATATATTTAGCCATTTGTCAGTCATGCTCCTCATTCTATGTGGGCAAGACTAATCGCCCACTTAGAGACCGAATGAGACAGCATATATATCATATGAAAAGGGGTACAACACATAATGCTCTGGCTAAACACCTTATGATGAACACTGCTCAGCATGTATTTCGGTTCAAAGTATTGGAAGTAAAAGCTCCTAACCCAAGAGGAGGAGACATTAAAACTTACACAGAGGGTAAGGAAACAGATTGGATTATATCACTAAAAGCAGATAAAGGTTGTGGTTTGAATGAGAGGGCCTCAATTAGACCAAAATTGAGGCAAAGAAGGAATATTAGATGACAATGATTTTATTGTTTTTTTTTCTCAAAAATTTTTTTATTAAATATATAAATAACAAGACAGTTAGAAGTTTTATACATGAACAGTAGGTATAAATAAACATATTTCGACTCATAGATGAGAAAACAATCCTTCAGGAGATTTAACATATTATTAAGTAATAAAGCAATACGCAATATGTACACTATATACAAGTTAGGCAAACTGAAAAAAAAAAAAAAAAAAAAAAATGTTTAATATTAACTATTTATTATATTTAAGACTTTTTCTAACACTAACTTTTTTAATGCTTTTTTTTGGACTTCTAACTAAGTGCCTTTGAACATCAATATATGAAAAAGCCATTTTCTGGAAAGTAACCCAATTTAGTTTGGTTCGATCCAGCCAATTTTGTATTATGTAAAGTTTTAGTAATGAGCAAATAAAAATGATAACATGAATATCTAATTTTGAAAGATGAATTAATGGAATATGAAGAATAGCAAGTTCCCAGGACAATGTAGACTTTTGGTACCCCATTTTCTGCAATCTGACTTTCAAAGAGGTCCATAATCTGTGAGAAAATGACAATACCATAAGATATGTAGAAGGTCTGCTTGGGGGTGAGAACAACATGAACATGATGGGGATTTACTTGGGTTAAATTTATTTAATTTGTATGGGGTATAGTAGGCGTCATTATTAATCATTAATTGTGTATATGATAATTTTTTAAAAGGGATAAATTCCTTTGTATATCTAATGGCCAAAAGTTTCTGAGACTCTGACAATTGGGAGTTATAACTTAACCAAACATTTGATAAAAGACAATTATGGTCCATTATTAAGCTATTGATTAACTTATAAGAGTTTGAGAGCATTTTATCTGATGAGGAAAGTATTTTGATAATCGTGTCGAGGTTTTTCATTTGTAGTTCTATGTGGTCTAAACATAAAAACTTGTTTTTAATTATTACTCTTAGTTGACTAAGGATTGGTGAATAGTTCCAATTTACTTTCAAAATTTTGCACCAATCTGGTAAAGATAAGTCAAGATATTTCAAAACATCTCTAACTTTTAAATTTTTTATTAAAGGATATTTTGTTAAGTTAAAGGGTTTGTTGTCTATCATTATATTTGGGTTTAGATGAATTGGTTGAATAAGGTGAGAAATCTTTTCTAGATTACATAGTTTGAGTAAGGTTTGGAAGGCTCTAATCTTTTGTTTAATTACAGTAGACATATTTTTAATAAATAAACTATCCAAAGAGATAAAAGGAATAGCTTCTGGATTTATATTTTTTGAAATGATGTAATTGTACCATAATTTTATCCATAAAGAATGATTTGTATAAGAAATATTCTTGAAATTAGATATGGTGAGAAGTTTATTAGATGAGACAATCAAATAATAGAGATATAGATTAGGAAGGCCTAAACCACCCTTGTCCTTCAAAATTGACAATCTGGAATAGGAAATTCTAACAGATTTAGGGAACCATAAAAATTTTGCCAAAGCTTTATTTACAGACTCAAAAAAATTTTGGAATTATCTGATCAGATGATGTGAACTGGTAAAGGAATTTAGGCAGAATGTTCATTTTAATTATGGCCCTTTGATAAAAGTGAAAGGTTTAGATGTTTCCATCTGTCCATATCAGATAATATTGAGTTCCATACTTTATTGGTGTTATTTTGAAAAGAAGATTTATTATTGTGTTCTAAATTGATACCTAAATATTTTATACTATAAGTAAACTGAAAATGATGATCTGAAAACAAAAATGATTTATGTGCTAAGTGATTTAAGGAAATATATGAGTTTTAGAAGAATTTAAAAGATAATTCAAACCAAGAGAAGTAATCAATGGAGTTTGTTATTTTTCTATAATCAAATAATGGAGTTTGGAAGTAAATAACTAGATCATCAGCTTAAAGCTGAAAATGAATTTTGGTATTAAGAATTCTGGGGACATTATGAAAAGTATTTTGAATAATATACAACAACAAAGGTTCTAAATAAATGTTAAAAGAAAGGGTGACAATGGACAACCCTGTCTTGTTCCTCTGGTAATCTTTATAGGAGAAGAAAATTGACCATTAATGTAAAGTCTAGTAAACATATCTTTGCATAAAACTTTTAAAAATTTATAAAGAATAAAGGAATATTGAAACATGACATAGTTTGAAAGAGAAAGTTCCAACAGACTCTGTCAAAGGCATTTGATGCATCAATGATCAGAGCATATATAGGGTTTGAATTTTTTAATGAGATGAATGATAGACTCTAAGGACAGAGTATTATCCCAAGCATGTCTGTGGGACATAAAACCTGATTGATCTAGGGAAATAATTGAGGGTAAAATCCATTTCAATCTGTTAGCCAAAATAGATGATAAAATCTTAATATCTACGTTTATTAAAGAAATGGGTCTATAATTTATTGGGTCAGATTTTTCTTTATTATTTTTAGAATTAGGATGGTTTTAGATGTATTCCAATGAATATCTGAGATATCGTTAACTCTTATATGATTATATACTTTGAGAAGAAAGGGAAGAATTACCAATTTGAAAGTTTTGAAAATTCTGGAGTAAAACCATCTGGACCAGGAGATTTTCCCAATTTAAGATTATCAATTGAATCCGAGATTTCTTGTAATGATATAGGAGCAGAAAGTAATTTTTGTTGACTATCATTTAATTTAGGGAAATGTAGAGAATTTAAAAAGATTTTTAAGTGATTATCATTAACTGAATTAGAAGAACCTGAATATAAATCAGTACAGAGAGAAGTGAATAGCTGAATTATCTCTTCATCCATGTTATATAATTTATTTTTATAAGATAAAGATGAGATTTTCGGTCTTTCAAAATTAACTTTAATAATTCTCGCTAATAATTTAGAAGGAACCTGGGCCCATTCTGAATATGAGGCAAGTAATTTTTGTTCAGCTAAAGAGAGATTATTTTGGTGAAGCAAAATTAAACCTGACAGTCGAGAATTTGTTTTTCTATAGTAGGGTCATGATTCAGTCTAAGATGATTTTCCAAGGAAAAAATTCTAGATTTTAAGAACTCCTCTTTCTTAAAGTATTGCTTTTTGAAAAAAGCTGCTTTACTAATAAATAATCCTCTTAATCTCACTTTACATGCAGCCCATTGTATGTCATAAGGAATGTCTGATGACCCCAGGTTATTTTCCATTTCCTGTAATATTTCTGAACATTGTTTGCAAATATCTTCATTTAGCAGTAAATTATTATTTAAAGACCACTTATTAAAGTCAATTTTATTTTTAATATTAGAGTATATGTTTAATTTTAGTGAGATTCTTGAATGGTCCGAAAAGAATCTAGGTTCAATGTTAAAATCCAAAATATATTTTGAGATATAATCAGAAATTAGAAAGAAATCCAATCTGGACCACTTAACGGTAACACTTGGAGTAATAAGTATAGATATCATTCTTATTTAAGACTTTAACATTGTGAAGTGGATCAATTAAATTATATTCCGTCATCAAATCATTAAGGGCCATAGTAGATTGATAATTATAAGTAACAGTGGAACGGATCGATCAATTACTGGATTTATTACTGCTCCAGTCACCACCCACTATAATATGGTGGTCTTTATAGGATGTGAGAATATTATAAATTTTAAACGAACAAATGTTGTGAATTACATGGGCCATATAAGTTTAAGACTAAAAGAGGTTTGTCCAGACCAACAATAGAAGTGGTAAATAAGCACCATCTCCCTCATTATCAAATTTCTCATCAATAATGTTCCCCATGAATTTTTGTTTAATGATTATAGCTACTCCTCTGGAATTAGATGAGTCACCTGAAGCTACTATCTTTTGATCCATTTTTATTTCTCTCTTTATTCCAATCAAGACGCGGAATATGGGTCTTTGAATAAAACAAATATTTGCCTGTGACTTAAAAATCAAATGAAATAATAATGACTTTTTGGCTTTGCCTTGAATACCTCTAACATTCCAAGAATCCAATATTATATCAACTGGCATATTCAAGGCATACAATCATTATTGATGCTATAAAGGTGAACTCAAAGTAAAAATCCAATAATACTTTAAAAAAGAAAAAAAAAGAAAAAGCAGCATTTGAATATGCAATCAGGTCAACAAATATCATTTGCTGAAAAATAAAGAAAAAACATTTTTCAAGAGCAATAAAATGTATATTAATATCCTTTATCCTAACCCTAGTGCCTACCCACCAATCACCCTGTGATAAAGGAAGATCAGAAGTGAATAAGATAGAAGTTGTAATTATAAATAATAATAACATCGGATTAATATAAAAATTGCTCAAAGGAAGCCTAACACAAATTAAAACCAGAGTAATACTACTAAAACTATATACAAGACTAACTAAATTCAAGGTGTCCAACATACTCAATCCCTACTTGAAATGCTAAGCTAAAAGCTCCTATTATTAAGTAAAAATTATAGTGATTAAATGCATTTCCTCAAGTATTTCAAAGAAGAAAAAAATAGAATAAATTTTGATTAACTAAAACAATACGGCATAACAAGTATTACAATTAAAACAGAACATATGTTAGGTAATGTAAATAAATATAAAGAAACCCATCTAATAACACCATCATATATGTAAACAAAACAGTGAGAAATCTAGGGATAGTTGTATCATATATAAGGTGATGTTTTAGATATACATATATATAAAAAAGCCATAAACATTGCTAAACAGATAAAATCATGCACTATCCAATAAACACTCTTTAATGCTTAGTAACTTTTTCCCAGTAGTCAAATAGACAATAAGTGTGATAAAAAACTCAAATAACTATAGAATGAGCATTTAACTATAGTTCAAATAAAGCATAAACTGTCCTCCAAGCGACCATACTCTAAGAAACAATTCAATATAGATGTAAGCTAACTGTCGAAATAGCAGTAATATAGCATCAGCTCACAATGATATATTATAAATTGAATAGGTTTTGGCGCCATCTAATGTTCAAAGATAAATACAAATAAGAAAGTACAGTTTTGTACCTACCATAAATGTAGATGTTCGAAGATCCACATTGCTGCAGTCCTAACACTTGGGTAGTCCGCTGTCCCAGTCGGCCCGAATACCAAAGTATAAGGCTGACGTCGGTCAAGGCGCATTTGTCTGACATCAGGACGTCAGGGTACAAATGCGCATGACCGACGTCATATCCTCAGTCTTTTCTTGCCCCAGATGTCAGAAGACCCTAAAAAGATAAGGCCAAAACCAAAAAACACCAAACACTCCTGTACCTAATATATATACAATATATACAAATTTACAAAAATAGAACCCCACCCACACAACCACCCCTAAACACAGAGGGAAGGGGAGGGAATTGGACTGCAGCAATGTGGATCTTGAACATCTACATTTATGGTAGGTACAAAACTGTACTATGTTCTTCATCCCACATTGCTGCAGTCCTAACACTTGGGTAGAATCCCAAAGCAGAGGTAAGGGAGGATGGCTAAACTATAACGAAGCAGGAGCTGCCAAAATGCCCTGCAACACAGCAGTGGCAAAACCAGCCCTGGATTTAGAATAGAGAGGAAGGTGGTAATGCTTGGAGAAAGTATGCACTGAACTCCAAGTAGCTGCCTCCAAAATATCCTTAGTTGCCACCCCCCCTTAGAAATGCTGTTGAAGTGGCAGTAGCCCTAGTGGAATGAGGCCTAATCCCAGCTGGAATCTCCTTGCCATGATGGGAATAACAGAATGCAATGCAAAACCCAATCCACTTAGATATAGTTTGTTTTGACACAGGCTTGCCCTGAGAACTCAAAGCAAAAGAAACAAACAACTGCTGAGACTGCCTAAAATCCCTAGTCCTGCTTAAATAATAACGCAACTGCCTGTGTACATCTAAAGTGTGCAAAATCTTTTCCCCCCTATTTTGGGGATCTGCATAAAAAGTAGGCAAATGAATAGTTTGGTTTAAAGCCACACTAGAAACCACCTTAGGCATAAAGGAAGGATTAGTACGTAATGATACCCTATCCTTATGAAAAATTTAAAAAGGCTCAACCGCCATAAGGGCCTGCAATTCAGAAACCCTTCTTGCAGAAGTAATGGCCAACAAAAAAGCAGTCTTCCATGACAAGTATTTCAATTCAGCAGTAGCCGCAGGCTCAAAAGGTTGTAGAGTAAGTTTCTCCAACACAAAATTGAGATCCCAAGCAGGAGTAGGAGCTCTACGTGGGGGTCTTATATTCTTTGCCCCTCTAAGAAATTGCTTGAACAAAGGATGAGAAAACAATGGTGGGTCACAATCATAGTGAGCTGAAATTGCTGCAGCATGAATCTTAATGGAAGAGAAAGACAAACCTTTGTCCAATAACTCAGTAAGATATTGAAGAGCCACACTCAAATTAGGCTCAGAAATATCCAAATCCTTTGCTGCACTCCAAAATAAAAATCTCTTCCACTTTTCTGCATACACTTTACGTGTACTAGGTCTTCTGGCTTCCATAATCACATTCAAAACTTGTTGAGGAAGTTGAGACCTGCTGTGGTTCAAAACAGAATATGCCAGGCTGTTAGATGAAGAGAGTGAAGCTTGACATTGAGTAGATGACCGTCCCTCTGAGACAAAAGGTGTGGAATTAAAGGTAAAGGCCATGGAGGCTTCCTTACCAGATTCCTCAGTAATGGGTACCAGTGTTGCCGAGGCCAATCTGGAGCTATCAAAATCATCCTTGGCTTGTCTTGTCTGGGCTTTAGAGTACCTTTGGGAGGAGAGGCAGAGGTGGAAAGGCATACACATGAAGATTTTCCCAACTGAACGAAAGAGCATCCACTTTCCAAGCTGTGTGATGAAACCTTTTTGCAAAACTTTGGCAGCTGGTGGTTTAGTGGAGAAGCGAACAGATCTATGTCTGGAGTTCCCCATGACACTGTCAATTTTGAAATACATGAAGATCCAGTTTCCACTCGTGGGGATCCATGATTTGCCTGCTTAACACATCTGCTAAGGAGTTCTGTGCTCCTGGCAGAAACCGTGCCTGAAGATTTAGCTGCAAGCTGAGCGCAGTCTCCCACAAAATCATTGCTTGCCTGCATAGAGGATAAGAATGTGTTCCCCCTTGCTTGTTGATGTACCACATGACAGTTGTGTTGTCTGTTAGAATCAACACCTGCCCTGGAAGAAGTAACTCCTTGAAAGCCATTAATGCAAACTGGACTGCTAACATCTCCTTCATGTTGATATGTAGATGCTGTAGTCTGGCAGGCCACTTGTCTTGTATCCACTTTCCATTCAGATGAGCTCCCAAGCTATGTCTGAGGCATCTGTCGTTAGAATCTGACTCGCCTCTGGCCGGGTCACAGAGAGTCCCTTGTTTAGGTGACATTCCTGAGCCCACCACAAAATTCCTTTTGAATGCAAGGTATTATTGGAATGACAGTGTCCAAATCCTGGCAGTGCTGTGTCCATACATTTTTTAGATACCATTGCAGCTTCCTCATATGCAGTTTGGCATTGGGAAGCACCAGAATACAAGATGCCATGAACCCTAAGGCTTGAAGGACTGTCCTTGCAGTCAGCCCGGACTGAAGAGATAGTTGATGAAAGTAAAGGGAAAGATTCTTTTTGTCCGGGGTAAAAAGGCCATCTGGGCTGCTGTATTCAGTCTCACACCCAGAAAGCACATGTCTTGAGAGGGTACTAGACTGGACTTTATTTCGTTCACAGAATACCCCAGGCATCTTAGCACTGCTATCACATATTCCAGATGCTGAAGAAGCTCGTCCCTTTCTTGAGCCAGAATCAGACAGTCGTCCAAGTAAGGATAGATTTGTATTCCTTTTAGCCTGAAGAAAGCTATGACTGGAGCCAGAACTTTGTGAATACTCTGGGTGCAGTAGATAAGCCAAAGGGCAATGCAGAGAACTGATAATGGGAATTCCCAGCTCGAAACGCAGATACTTCCTGCAACTGAGTCTGATAGGCACATGAAGGTAAGCCTCCTTGAGATCTAAAGTTACCATCCAGTGATCTTTGCCCAGCAGAGGTAAAAGCTGTTGTAACGTTAACATTTTGAACTTGGGAATGTCCAGATAAGTGTTGAGGATAGACAAATCCAAAATTGGTCTCCACGTGTTCCCCTTTTTGGTACTAGGAACAGGCGAGAATAAAATCCTAGGCCCCTTTCTGGCACAGGAACCGGCTGAATGGCCCCTATCTGGAGTAACAGAGAAATTTGCTTGTGAGCCTCTTTTCTTTGTATAGGAGGAATGTCTGGCATGCCTTTGAAAGGAGGCAAGGTATGGAAATAAAACCTGTAACCGTGGTGAACGATATCCAATACCCATCTGTCTTGGGTAATAACACTCCAATTTTCTTTGAAAAGTGCCAGCCTTCCTCCCAAAGATGCTGCCAGACGAGAAGGCTCTGGCAGCTGAAAAGGCAGGTCATTGGGTCTGCTTACGAAAGGACTGACCCCTGCCCTCACCAGAAGACTGGGCAGGTGAACTCCCTGTTCTAGGCCTAAAAGAACCTTGAGCTCTGCCCCTACCACGTCTAGATCTACCCCTAGACTGAGAATCATAAGAAGGATATGTCCACCCCTTAGTAGGCCAATTTCTACTAAACTTCGGAGGCTGAACCTGCAAAAAATCTTTAACAGTCTGCATAGACTTAGCCTTGTCCTCCATTTTCTTTAACACTGCTTCCACAGGCGAACCAAATAACACATCAGATTGTAAAGGAGCATCTAAAATCCTTGTCTTTACATGCTCAGCTAAATTCTGATCCCTCAGCCAGGCGTGCCTGCGAAGAACTGACCCAGTGGCAGCCACCCTAGACGAGGCCTGTACAGCATCAAAACCACATTGCAAGGAATGCTTACCCACTTGTTCAGAAACATGAACTAAATCCTGCAACTCTTTACACTCAATACCTTCCGCCAGAGCATCTACCTTAGACTTCAATTGTGTAAGGAGATAATTTTGGTATTTCAACATGTGAAACTGGCAATTCAAAGCCCTCATGGCTAAAGTGGAAGAAGTATACACCTTCTTTCCCCATCTATCCAAAGCCCTAGCCTCTTTATCAGAAGGAACAGGATTTTTAACAACAGAAGCCTTAACACCTTTAGGGCCCTGAGAAACTGTTTCTGGGTCTGCCCTAGGACTCTTAAAAGATACTTATGAGCTTCAGGCACCCTATAATACCTGTCCGGTTTAACTGGGGCAGGAGGCAAAGAATCAGGGTTCAGGGAAGCCTCTGCAAAAACATCTTCTACCACATCCAGAACAGGAGGTATAGCCAAAGGCCTATGCTGGGGTAGAAACAAAATTCCCTAAGCCTTTTCCTGGAATCAGAGAAATCTTGACCTTCCCATTTAAAATGCTCCTCATGGAATGAAGAGTCTCTGAAAAGAAAAATCCTCAGGAGGAGAAGCAAGGAGTAGAATCATCTACATCAGAATCAGAATAAGGAGGATACTCCTGCAAGTCTTCAGTCAAGACTCAGAAGCCTCCGAACACTGCTCAAAACTCTCAAGCTCAGGTTCCACCCTAGGCCTCTTATCAGGGGGGGGCATAGAACCTCTAATCATAGTAATCAAATCTTCTGCCATTTTAAGCATATGTTTCTTAGGCAGAGACCCTGAAGAACTAGGGGAGACCCCACTGAAGTTAACCCTGGCCTGCCTCTAGAAGAAGCCTTGGAAACAGAAGGGAGGGCCTAACCACCTTAGGAAGGGAGGGAGAACAGCTACCTGAGAAGCCCCTTCAGCCTGGCCTACCTCCTGAGAGGACACATCTTGTAACAGTAAAGTCTCTCCCTGAGAATCCAAAGGAACTTCTGGTAGAACCACCGGCTCCACCGAGCCCTCTAAAGAACCGACGTCCGGGACAGACGGTTCTTCCAACCTAGGCTTTGCTGCTTTGTCCTTGCGCTTTTAGATTTAAGCGGGCGCCGGAGCATCCGACGGCATGTTGTAATTACAACGCTTCCCAAAACTAACCTGGCACAATCTAATCTTCTCTTAATCGTGCGTTTGTTAAATCTAGCACAAGAGCGACAGCCAACAACGTCGTGCTCAGGCCCTAAGCAAGGTATACACAAGGTATGGTAATCCCTATGAGGTATCTGTTTCCCACAAGAAATACAGTTATTCACTTTTTCTGACATCCGGTTAAATACTAAGGCAAGAAAAAAACAAAATATTCCCCAACGGGGTACTTAGCCAACTTTGATTCGGTCTGAAACTCCGACTTCAGAAAATTTCAGAACGCCAACCTGCACTCGCAATACTGCTTCTGCATCGGACCATGCGGCAAAAAAGACTGAGGATATGACGTCGGTCATGCGTATTTGTACCCTGACGTCCTGATGTCAGACAAATGCGCCTGACCGACGTCAGCCTTATACTTTGGTATTCGGGCCGACTGGGACAGCGGACTACCCAAGTGTTAGGACTGCAGCAATGTGGGATGAAGAACATCTATTGGATAGTACCTTAAACTACAGTATGTACACTAGATTAAATGAATATTAATGTACTTTCATATGAATTTAAATAAATTTTAGAATACTTATACTAATGGCTCGGTTAAATTATATAGTTAAACTGTCATTCTAAAATACAAAAGCAATACAGCAAACAGGATGTAAAAACACAGTGTTCATAAATATACTCATTATAACATCTAAATAGAACAAAAACAAGTAGGCTAAACTCAAAAAATCAAGGAGTTTAAATATAGACAGGTAAGTTTAGCTAATAACATTTAAAGATATCCATTCCAAGCATTACATTTGTGTAAAGGCTTTCTATAACAAAACCACCAACTGCAGTCCCCTAATCAAGCTTCTGAAAAAAAAGGCATGAATTTCTCAAATGAACAGGTGTACAGTGTAATACTTGTCTATTTAAACATTTTGGCATCTTTCAAGATAACATAAAAACAACATTTTGTAGGAAAATATATGTTCTCTTCTTTACCCATTTTCTGGAATTGTAATAAATGAAACTAACCTGTTCATTTGTTTCAAGAACAATTTCCATCCTAATGCATGAAGGTAACTGCTCGCTTTGGAGCGAGAGAGACATGTATAGGATCGCTGAATGTAACGTGTGAGAAAGACATATTTAAACTTAAAAACATCCTTCGCTTGTGAAGAGGAACACTGTAAATGATAGAAAGTCCTAATAAAACATTCCTGATGCTGAATACATGCTGAAAACAAGCGCAATTGTGTATGCGAAGCTGTCGTGCTTTCGCAACAAATGATGACGTCACCATCCATCTCAGAGAGTCTGTAGTGGGTGCGCGATCATGTAGAACAGCAGCTGAAGCTATGAGCAGAAGATTTTTCCTTCAAGAGTCTCGAGAGGCGTGGTTTCTCCCTCCATAAATCTTATAACTGACACAGGGGACTGTAATTTAAAAGCTTTTAAAAAAAAACTAGTATACTGCCTTCACACAAAGCAAGGAAATGAAAGAAACATAACTATTTGACTGTTTTTAGCACTTATAGTAAATCTATAAATCTGGAAAGCCTGTCATAGCACAATATTATTTAAAACTTATCAGAATTAAAACAAAATAAATTCAAAACAAGTTATTGAAGTGAAATAGGATTAGGTCATAACAGACATGTACATCCTATATTATAAATATTGTCTGAAAAATAACACTTTTGCATTCCATTGACAGTAACATATTATGATACAGTGTCAGGAAGCTTTTTAAATATTTTAAGAAAAATGTCTTTAGCATCTTTGGGGTCTGAGCACACAAACCTTTTGTCATTAACTGTAAAAGACAAAGTATTTGGATAGGACATACGAAATCTTATCCCTCTTTTATCAAGTCAGCACAATAGGGGGCAAGTTTTTGTCTATTTAGTTTAATTTGAGAAGGAAGATCTTGGGAAAAAGATAGTTTGTGAGACTTCCATATGAACTGTTTTTTAGTTTTGGCTGTTTCCAGGATCTGGAAAGTATCCTGAAAGTTTAATAACTTAGTATAAATAATCCTTGGTGTGGAAGAATCTTGCTTTGCACGTAATGCTCTATGTGCTCTCTCTACAATTATAGACTTTGAAGATGTTTCACAGTTTAACAATGTTTCAAAGATATTCTTAGTCACAGATAGCAAGTTTTTATTGTCATAAGATTCAGGCAAACCACGAATAATGATGTTATTTCTTCGACTCCTGGCTTCCAAATCCAACAGTTTAGCTTGTATATCAGAAATAATCTTATCTTTAGACTTAAGGTCACTTTCCAATGAATCTGTTTTTAACTCTAAAGCTGAATTTCTGTTTTCAATCATATCCATTCTATCATTTATTTGCTTTAAAGTTTTACTAAAGTCAGCAAATTGTTCTGAAAAGTTTTGGATAGCACTTTGGATAGGCTTTAATGCTACTTTTAGTTCATCTAAAAGGAAATTTGAATCATTTAAGTCTTTATTACTTACTTTGGAAGTTTCAGTAGGTTGTTTAGATGTCCTTAGTCTTTTTGAACTGGAATCTTTTTCAGGAGAGAGCATTGAAGAAAATTTGGCCTTTGTAGGCTGAGTCTCCATGGAGTCGGATTTTGTAGCCATGCCCAGAGATGAACTGCAATTGACAGGATTTCAGGAACCAGGAATAGACTGGAGCAGCAGGTGCCCCAGCAGCAGAGAGAACAAAATTGTTCTGAAGTAAAATAAATCCCAGGATAAGAAGTCCAGAGTAAAAAATAATCCAAATTCATAGTAAAAGATTTATAAAATCTTTTAGTAAAAAAAACTGAGGAAAGATTGGTATAAAGTTGTAAAAAAAAACAAAAGTTAAATAGCTGTGAGGAGCTCAAGGAGTAGGGACTAAACTAGTCGGTAGCCATCTTGATCATTAGATGATTTTATTGTAAATGAGTTTAATATATCCTTTTATGTTTTTATTATGTTTTTATTCATAAAACAGTTGTAGTCTTTTTTATATATTTTATTGTTTTATGTATTTATTAGAGTATGTAGCTGTTATATATATGTGTGCTCTTTATTATAGGTGCTTTCACCCATGCATTTCAGTTGTATATACATGCTTATTGTGAGTGCATCTGTTCCTTTAAAGCTTGTGAATTAGTTACACTAATTGTTTAATTTGTTAAAACATCTGATTGAAATAAGTATATATTAGGGTGCTACTTGATGAGTTTGTTATAGATCTGAAGAAGCAACATTGCGAAAGCGCTCATCTATTTGTCCTTTATCGTTGATTGTGGATTAAAATCTGTTTTTTACTCGAAGTGTTTGGTTTTCATCTGGTTGGACTTTATACAGAAAGGATTTGTGCCTGCTCACGCTTGGGTTTACCTACATTATCTGATTACATATAGCAAGTTAGCTGCACCTCCTTTTTATCATTTCTACCCACAGGGGGTCATAAAACTACTGAGGCCTTTGTAGTCTAAAGGTGAAGAAATGAGATAACCACCTCAAACAACTTCACTAATTAGCTGAATTCTGCAAGCCAGGAAATACTCTGGATGACTGAGAGGAAGGAAAATGATAAAAGGACGGGACTAGAAGCTCACAGAATTCCACTTTTCAAAAACAGGCTATGCTGTCTCAGACATTTCTTTATAAATTCAACAAGTACCTTTTTTACGGACTGTAACACATTCCGTCTAGGCTTATAAATGCCTTTGGGCAGATAGTCTAGTATCTAGCTATGAACCTATATGTAGGTAACAAAAACAAACTGCCATTGCAAGTAAGTCACTGACACTTTTACTGAGGAATTCCATTCTAAGTGAATGGAAAAAATGTGACAGAAGACACAATGACCAATTAAGCACATCAACTCTGCTCACAAAGATCATTATGAACAAAATATTTCTTTCTAGTAAAACAAGATTATGTCACAATATCTGCCCCTATGAGGGCTTTCAGGGTTAGAAATAAAATAATTAGTTGTATTGTTGATAGGTTTGTGTCATATATTACTTTACGACAAGAAAACGTATATTTTTATTCTTTCTGCCCAAAGTAATCCTTTAAGAATGAAGGTATAAAACCTCAGCTGGGCATTGACATATACACAGTTTTCAAATCACTAAGAAATGGACGCAACAAATTTAATCCAGACATAAATAATTATGAAAAGACAGACTGCAGGCCTTAATATCCACACAAAGCCTGCACAGAGTGTATTCCTGTATGTGAAACTGTTCATCGCAGTCTCATGCCATGAATATTAATGATGTGGGGCACACATAAGCAAAGTTTTATGGCTTGCCCCGGTGCTACTGGCTGTGAAACCAGTATACTGAATGTAGATCATTCCACACAACCTTTCAGTACCAGTAATGTGGTCAAATAGTTCTGAAGGATATGCAGTATGGAACAGAAATGTATGTCATTATATATTGATTGGAATCTTCAGTGATATCACAATAAACCACAAATGTTACAAGGAACAGGCCAGTAATATGATGCAAATAGCTGGACATTCTGAAAAACTATGGACAGCCTGCCTTTTGTGTTTTAATTCCTTTTTGTTTTCTTTTTTTTCTTTTTTGCCAGTGTTTGTGCGATGTGCTGCTTGGCACAAACATGTTTAGCTATGTTCACCTGCAGCAGTACACGATTGGAGGAATAGACCACCCAGGTTGCAGACAAAACCCAGACAGCCACACATACAGACCTGATGCATTCAATTAATAATATTGAGCAGTGTGCACACACAGTAAGTAGTGTCGCTCTACAATCAACAGCGAGAACCTTACAATAACTACTAAAATAGCAGATATCATCGCACTAATCCTGTGGCAGCAGCTGTTAAGTATAGATCTGGAGTGTAGATGGTCCGGGGTTCTAGTAGAGAGTGTGTACATTTTGTTTTACTCTTGTGTGATTGCAGATTATAATGATTAAGTCCAACATACACAACTGTTTTCTCAACCTTCTTGTAGCAATAGCTGTAAGTGCAGCAGAGCCATAGACAAGGTCCATTTGAGTAGCACATTTACACAAGTCCCTGTTTGCCAAATAATCTTGAAATTGCAGTGCTTGCCACTGTTGCACATCACTTAACATCAAGCAAACACTGTGCCCAGCAGTGAGCATCCTTGCCTACAGTGTTTGAGAGATGTTAAGTGATGCTCAATGTTTTCAAATGTTGCAAAACCAAAATGTGCACGTACTCAGTAAGCACGAGAGTTGCAAAAGGTCGGAAACAGCAACATGTAAAATGCAAAAGGCGGGAAATACTCATTAGGCACTGAGCTTGAACTATGGCAGGCATTTCTGGAGTTGCTGGAGTGGGTGTGCACTTTCAGGCGCAGTGTTGGGGTGTCCAGGAGTCCAAGATTTTTGCTGGACTCCTAGTTAAAGAGCATGGGCCCATGTTGCTGCAGTGGGACTACTCAGGCTCAGAATATAATTCTGAAGCCTGGAATAGTATTGCCAGGGCCTTCACCAGTGTAATAGGTATCCCCCGCACAGCGGAGCAATACATTTTGATGACCTCCAGAGGAGGAAGCAGGATACCCTTGACCTTTGGATCAGGGAATGTCAGGCAGGGGACACCCCATAGATGTGCAAATATCAATTTCAGTGAGTAATTTGTAAGAGTTAAAAGCTGAATATAGTCAAGACTGGTATTCATAATGGTGTTCTGTTTTTTCCAGAGCTGCTGAGGAGAGGGACTCAAATGTTCGGTCTCATGCCATGCGTCTAGTAAGGATGCGAGCAGCATGTGGTATGAATGCATCAGAATAGTACTGTCTAAACAGTATTTTATTATTAATAATTTTTATAGCAATTTTGTAGCATTAAAAGTTAAGGACAACTTAGCTGGTATTTAACAGAGTTGTATCAAATTGAGACTGCATATCCCAACTGTAAAAGAAACTATGCATGCCTTAGTCTGTAGCACAAAGCAATGGTGCCATATTCTCAAATAACAGTGAGCATGCACCTCTACACCGTAAATGGAAAGTATGCATGCAGTAATCTGTAGGACAAAACAGTACAGTATTTTAGTGTAGTCATCAGTTGTGGGTTCAAAAACCAGACTTCCCAAATATACGATATTGTTAGCTTTTCATCATTATTGGAATGCAACTTCATACCTCTATACCAGTGGCACAAATGACCTTCTGTAAACTGTAATCAGTACAACTGGAACATGCATATGTGCAATATATGCAGACATCAAGGATTGGTGGCTACAGTTTGTACTATGGTGTGCTTCTTTTATAAACTGGGTAGTCTTAGAAGTAAGAAAGAAACTTGTTAGGAGTTTATAGTGCTAAAAGTAAAGGTAACAGAACATAGCCAATTATTTGCATCAATGCCTTTGTATGTCACATACGAAGTTATTAATGTTCTCACTTTTTTTCTCTCAGCCCAACCCTTTTCTCTCTTTTTTTTTGTGTTTATTTTTTTTTCCTCCAGAACAGCAGGGTAGGACTGTCCCACAGGATCCACCTGCCCCCACTCCACTGGCTACAGCACTGCTGCCCAGCACTTCTGGTGCAGTACCTGGTAACACCCCATTCTACTGCTCCCACACTACCCGGCCCATCAGGCAGTGGCAGAGGGGGTGAGTTTATCAACCATGACTGCCAGGGATGGTGCATAGCACTGCTGGCGTATGTCTTTGCCAGATGGAGCACCTGCTATTGTCACTGTCAACTGCCTCAATGTTCATAGGACCTAGATTCCCCCACCCTCTAACTATCCATGATGTTCTTCCACCTCATGTGTCCTTCGTTGTCCCTGTATCTTGTCTTGTCTATCTGCAACTGCTTCCTTACCTGCCCAATTTACCTCACCCACACAGTCCTACAGACCTTCCCTAACATTCCTCTCTCTCAAAAAAAAAAAAAATGGGTAACTGTCCCAGAAAAAAAAAATGTTCTCCATTTCGCAAGCGTGTCTTTATTTACACACATGATTCTTTCCAATTCTCTGTACAACAGATTGTGTTGTGGTCAGCCCTCTCTTTCGAGGTGACAGTGCAAATTCAGCAAAATTTGAATGTTTTATTCAGGAAGAAATGGATAGCTATGGTTCTTTCCTATACTGTTCCTGCACATTCCTACCTTGTTTTCACTCTGTGCATTCCCCTGCTTGCTCCCCATTTCACCACTTTCCTGTCTTCCCCATTTCTTTTCTTTAAATAATTATTGCTCAATGGTGCATGGTGCAACTGTAAAAGGCAGCAATATGAGTAGATACATTTAAAGCATCATATACACTTGTAAAATTATTACTTCCACCTGTATTTAAATGCAGTACCATCTGCCTCCAACAACAATGCATTAACACCTGCTGACACACAGTCAGTTATCTAGCAGATGTCTTTAATACATTTAATAGTAAGTTACACAATTTAGGAAAGATTTGCCCTTGTGCTGCCCCGTGTTTGCTCCACATATCACTAATGTCATAACTTCTTCATTAAATTTCTGTAAAGCAGCATTGCACGATCCTCTATAATGTTTTATAAAGCATTATTGGGAGATACTCATTTAGTCTTGTACAGCAGTAGTGCACAATGTTGTGTGATGCTCTGCATTATGCAACATCAATAAGCAATGCTATTACCAAAATACTTTAATGCATTACCTATAGCTAAACCATTTGCCCCAAAGAGGAACTTATCACTGCATTAAATGCATTAATTCCTGCAGCCAGAGATTCAGTTAACTAGCAGGTGTATACAACAGCAGTTAAACCTGCCATTTGCTATACAGTCTCTAAAATACACCTGCTAATCAACTGTGTGTAGCACCTCCTGTTAGTACAGTGATACATGTATTTATTTTGTTCAGATGGTACTTGGTTTTAATCCAGGTGTAACACTTGTCAAATAATTGTGTGTGTAAATCCAAATTCTGAAGTGTGATGATTGTTATGGAGTGCCTAAAATACGACTATATGGCTAGATGGTACTGGTTTCCAATCCAACTATATAATACTTAGAACTGGTTTTGCCATAGCCATGCGTTAGTGTGCAATGAGCACCATTGTGCAATTATGCTTTAAAGAAAAGAAATTGGGAAGACAGGAATGTGGTGAAATGGGGAGCAAACAGGAGAATGCACAAAGTGAAAACAAGGCAGGAATGTGCAGGAAGGATGTAGGAAAGAACCACAGCTATCCATTTCTTCCAGAATAAAACATACAAATTTTGCTGAATTTGGACCGTCACCTCCAGAGAGAGGGGTGACCACAACACAATCTGTTGTACAGAGAATTGTACAGAATGAAGTGCGTCATGAAGACACGTATGTGAAATGGACAGCTATGTATGGGACAATATTTTTTTCTGGGACAGGTACCCTTTTTTTGAAAGATAGAATTGTTGGGGAAGGGCTATAGGAATGTCTGGGTGTGGTAAGTTGGGCAGGTAGCAACAGACAAGACAAGAGACAGGGATGGTGAAGGACACATGAGGTGGGTGAACACCATGGGTGCAGTGAGGGTGTGGACATCGAGAATCTATGGAAATCAAGTTGGGTGACCATGAGAATCGAGTCCTCACCCAGCAGAGTGTCATCACTGTCACCTCACTGCACTGATGGCTGATGTCTGCATTTCCTTCTGTTATTTAATGGAGAGCAGTGTCTCCATCCGGCATAGGAGTGTACCAACAGTGCGGCGCACAATCCTACACACCATCCCTGGCAGCTCATCATGGGTGATAAGTTTACGCCCTCCACCACTGCTCCTGGAGGAAGCCACAGGCCAATCCTCTGGGTCAGAACTAGCTGGGGAGTGCATGGGTAGCAGAGGGATTGCTACCAGATTCTGCACCAGACGTGCTGGACAGTGGTGCTGTAGCTAGTGGAGTGAGGGCAGGTAAATCCCTTGGGATGTCCTATCCTTCTATGCTTTGGAAAAAACAAAAAATAAAAACACAAAAAAAAGAAAATAATAAACACAAAAAAGAGAGAAAAGGGTTTGGTGAGAGAAAAAAGGGGGAATATTAATAAACTTCATATGTGACATACAAAGCAGTGATAGAATGACTTTTAATCTATTCTGTTACCTTTACTTTTAACACTACAAACTCCTAACAAATACCTTTCCTTAGTGTTAAGCCTGCCCAGCTCCAAACAGATGCACAATATACTACAGACTGCAGTAAGCAATCATTGATGTGTGCACACATTGCACATATGCGTGGTCCAGATATACTGATTATAGTTTACAGCAAGTCAGTGGTGACACTGCATTATAGCTCTGATGTTACATTGCATTATTGATGAAACCTTAACAGTATTATATATTTGAGAAGTGTGGATTTTGAAGGAACAACCTATGACTACTTTGTAATAATGAAATGTTGTTTTGCCCTCCAGAGTAAGCATGTATACTTCCTTATTACATTTAAGAAATGAATGCTCAATTTGATACAACTGTATAATTAACAAATAAATCCACTGTAACTTTTAATGCTAAAATAACCCCACTGTTGGGATGCACACATACCACATGGGTCTCACATCCATGCCAATCTAGTGGCATAGGTTCACACATTCAACTCCTGGTCCGTGGCAGCTGGGGGAAAAAAGAACACAGAATACAATTAAGCATAACAATCCTGACTATATCTAGCTTTTAACTCTGACAAGTAGTCTCTAAGTGATACTTACACATCTCAGGGGTGCCCCCAATCCTACATTTCTCAATCCAATGGTCCAGGGTATCCCTCTTACTCATCCTGAGGTCTCTGTAATTGTTCCTACATTATTCACCAGAGTGGAAGAAAACGGTAGCACTGGTCAAAGCCCAGGCCAGACTATTCCATGCCTCTGCCTTGTAATCTGAACTAAGATAGTTTCTCTGCAAGAGCATAAGCCCATGTTCATTCACTGGGAGTCCAGCAAACACTTTGGACTCCTAAACACCCCATATTTGAGCACAAAATCTCAAAAACTCTCCATGAATGCAGTCATGCCTATCACAGACCGAGACCAATGTAGAATTATGTTTTCCCGCCAACTGCAGGTATCGCACTTACTGGAAGTGTGCACTTTTTGGACTTACAACATTTGAAAGTGTTGTGCATTGCTTACCATCACACCAACACATTGCATGAGAGTGTGTGCTGCTGGGAAATGTGTTTGCGCGATGGCCAATAGTATTAAATCAACGTATCTGGTGTATGTTTCTCATTGTCTGGGTCTGCTACCTGGATGGTCCATTCATCCAGTTTGTGCAGTACCACTCTATACACAAACGAGATGTACATAGCCAAAGCTGTTTGTGCTAAGCGGTGCACCCCCAAAACCAACAGGAAAATAAAGTATAAAACGTGGAGAATTAGTTAAAATGTAGAAAATCAATCTATGACATACAGAGTAGAAACTGTTAGTGCACATGAGATACGACTACATAGGTGTGGATCCCAACTCTCACTGCAATGCACTGTCACAAAACAGGATGGGGGACTTATCCATCTTTGCCCCAGAACACCTCTGCAGCAAATACATGATGTAATTCCTCACATAACCAAGTGCTACTGAATGTACACCGATATCAAAGCAAGACCTGTTTTTTATAAATATATTCTATGTGATATATTTGGATGTAGTGCACTTACTGATAACACAACCTGCTCTGATTATTCCTTGCAAAATTACAGCTGTGTCCTACCTTTATGTGTTTCTTGGTCATTCATCAATTATTTGACCAGTACTCAGAGACATGCAGTGTGTAAGCCAGTCTATATCATTTGCCTTAAAATGTGTGACGATATTTACTGGGGACAATATGATATGCAGTTGACATCAAATTAATGGAAGGCTGGATGCCACAAATAAGCACAGACTGCTGTTTTGGGGGAGGGGAGCAAAGGTGGGTTCTTGTCATGGAACATGCAAGGGTATAATGTTCTTTCAAAGGGTATGGACCCAGGATGAGCTAAATATTATAGTACAAACAAGGCTATGTTGCATTTGTTAGTCTCCGTGTTTTGCATCCTGCAGGTTTGATCTTGTCAGGGTGAAGAAACCGGAAACTGCTATGTGCCTCTTTACTTTCGAACTTCTCTGTTATGATTTCCAATTTCAAATGTACAGTGCTAAACTGAGGGCATGCAGTGATCATCATTACTCTGGGGAGGTATCAATGTGTGAATGTTTGAGGCCCGAGACGTACTATTTGCTAATGTACACATACAAGTCAAATAACTCTCTGCTGTCACGTGACATTAATTTCTGTACAAATCTCCCACCTTGTAGTTGCTTATTGTATCACATGATGAAATACAAGGACATGTCATATTATTATTATACAATGCAGTACATGTTCACGACTTAGCTTGTAAATGCAGTAGCGCCACAGTGCTAGGTCAGGGCTAACTGTGATGCAAGCAGTACACAGCCAATACACGGAAGGTAAAGGATGTGGCTCTGAGTTGAGGCTGGCAGAGGTTGCAGGGTTCTTGCACTGTGTCCCTGTCCACCCTGTAGCACTCTACAATGTCCATGTCATGTACGTTGTGATAAGTTAAACGTGGGCTGAAAACTCTTCTCTGTCTCGGCCTAGGCCTATTAGCAGCAGCAGAATCACTGCCTGTAGCACATACATATGGAATTAATCAGCAGCAGCTCCTAACATTCTGTCTGTGTCGACTTTCTGTGTCTGTACTTCACTACTTTTGAAATCCACAGGAAAAAAACACATAATGGGTGCTGTATAACTTGTTGAATAGATCCACTAGATTAGTTGATTAGCATGCAATTCAGTACCTTATGAGGTAATTAGCATATCTGAAATGCAGCCTACACAGATGCAGTCCATTAATAACCTACTCCATTATAAAAATGCAAATGTGTATCTAGACAAACTGATGTTGAGAATACTTGCTACATGTTCAAAGCAAAATATTTCCCAAGCTATCTTTACAGAGGAGCACTGAACTCCAACATGTATAATGTCATTTTTTTACCTACATAATGCATATGCTGGAATATATTAATGAATAATGTGAAGCAAAGCCTTTTACATTATCTATATGCATTAGAAATGTACTGATGGCATGGCCATGTTTGTCAAACCACTTCAGAGATACAAATGACTGACAATACATGAAAATGGTAAGCTGTGTGATACATATGTTTCAGGGACAGGTCCTCTGAATGCATGTTTACAATTTCAAATGTGTTTTGTTAGCAAAATGGTTCATGTGCCTGTTCTTTAGTGGATGGGAGAAGCAAAGAGAAGTTACTGTTGTATCACAAACTAGAATGGACTGTTCTTTTGGGAAGTGGCACAGTGGCATATAAAATTATATGTTGCCCTTGTTACTCTCCTTGATTTGCATCCTGCCTGTTGTTAGTATTTCACATTTATTTTATTATTTTATTTATTTTACATTTGTTGACCGGGCTAGTCTAGCTGGATATATGTCCATTTTCAGTAGAGGCCCGGGGAGAAAAGCTCCATGTGCAAAACAATATGAATAATACTACAGACAACATATTATAGACCAAAAATAGAATAAAAACAATATATAATAAAAAACATTTAAGTATGGTCATAAAAAAAGTCTACAGAATAATAGAAAAAAAATACATTTAAAATATGGTCATGAAAAAGTCTACAGAAGAATATATGCAATGTATACGATGGTAAAGCAGTTAAACAAAGATGATAATAAAGAAGTAATTATGAAGAATTCAGTCACAGGATTCATAGTAAGCAGCTTTAGAAGGGAAGGGTAGCTGATACACATGTCATTTGTGTTGTGTTTTTCCAGTGAATACTACTGACTGCCTACTTTAACTGTTTTATCTGTTAAGTTACCTTGTAGTCATGTGATAATTACTGTGCATTATTACTCTGTTGTGTTTTAGGACCAGAAACATCATTGAGGCGCGATAATTACTGTGCATTATTACTCTGTTGTGTTTTAGGACCAGAAACATCATTGAGGCGCAGACCCCCCTTCAGTGAGTCAAAAAACAGTCATAGTGGATGCGCTCCGTCAACATGGTGCTTTCTTTCTTGTAATGGATTGTGCCAATATACCAGAGAGGCTGAGGATATAGCAGCAAATCACTGCTAACATAAATGCAGTGGGTGGCCACAGCCGTACTTATGAGCAGGTGCACCAAAGGGCCATTGACATGCTCACAGATGCGTGCAGCTACTGTTCCTCAAGACCAGAAGGTAACCAGGGATGGGCTTGCTGCGCAACCACCTCTCACCCCAATGAGGAATTCTTGGCTAATCTTCTGCCACAGAACAACTCCTTTTCAGTCCCAAGAAGAGCTTCCAGGTAGGCTTTGCCGACCAGCTAAGTACTGTTTTATAGTAAAACAATTGAAATAAAAGTTACTTCTGTGTCATATATGTTTTTTTGGGAGGGGAAATGAATATTAGTACAGTGATAAGCTCAGTTTGGAGTTGTCAGCCACATTCTTGTTAAAGTAACACATTATGGTGATTGAGAGGAGTAGATGTAGTACCTCCTGTCTTACTGTTAAATGTCATGATGGCCTTACCTCTTATTTCAGGAACATCAGGAATCCAGCAACATAGGACTCCCACAGGTGGTAAGCCAAATCAAGTTATTTCAGTACTGCAGATCATTTTCTAGGTATTTAAGGTGTCATTTTAGGCCCGTTGTGTGTACTGCTGTACCATCTGTAATAGTGGCAGCACTATTAGTTGTTTAGCATATATTGTACCATAGTAGAGCAGTTTTTAATGTATGCTTGTGTTTCTCTCTTTTTATCACAGATAAGCATGACAGTGCGAGTGTGGGCCCTGTGCCACCTGATGTCAGTGTGTCATCAGACACTGATGATGATGGAGATGCATTTGAGGCACAGTTGGGGGGTGCAAAGGTTGAATCTGACACAGAGGTTGACATCCACCCACCCACTTCTTTTTCCCCGGTCACAACTAGTAGGGCTACAGCCACCTAGTCCACTGAGCCCACAGATACAGAACAGCTGGAGGGCAATGACATTGAGCACGGAAGTGTGGTTACAATGGATTCAATGTCTGTTGAGTCTGGCAGTAGCCAAAGTGTTGGCGAGGTGCCATGCAGGAGGGTTGATGTGGGTGCTCAGAGGGGGACTGCTGTTCCTCCTCTACCTGCTGCAGGTGTCTCTTCCCATGTCACTCAACAGATGTATAGGGCCATCATGGAGGCACAAGCATGTTGAGAAAGGCGCTCCAGACAAATGCTCAGGGCTGTGGATACGGCACCATCTGACATGCATGACTGCCTCTGCCATGGCAATGATTCCCTGGATCAGATGAATGATGTGTCGGAAAGACGGGTGTCTATGATGGACCAAGGGGTGTCTGTCATGGAATGAGCAGTGTCTGTGATGGAACATCTGCTGGGATGGGGAATGGCATCCGCTTGGGCATAGGTTAGCCACAACATCTGCTCAGCGGCAACATGGTCATTCCCTTTCACACTCCTGTAGTGGCATTACTTCCACTGGTCCATCAGGAAGTGTGCTGTCCACACCCAGACATGGCAGACCACAAGGTTGTTGTTTTGGGCATTCCCATGAAGCCAGCACATTCAGCAGACATCAGTCACACTCCAGTAGCAGCACTCCATCTGACCTTGTGCATGGAGGTGCCAGTGCAACTTTTGGCAGAGCAAGTTCCTGTGGTCAGGGCTGATAATGATGAACTGCCACCTCTACCACGCATGGCTCACACCTGTCTGATATACCAAGAGGTACATCTAGCACTTAGCTGGGCTGTGTTCATGCAGACTCTCACACATCAGTTTCACATGGAGGACCCCTACAAACGCACACACAGCCTACCTGCTTCCCTTTCTCCCACACACACTTGCCTACCCTTTGTGTCAGCCTAGGCCTCCTGCCCCCCCCCACCCACCACACCCTGTGCAAGTGAGGATAACTGTGCCAGATCCCCGTTTTCTCTCTTTTGGATTCAGGGATACAAACACTTTTTGTCTGATGCACAGGGTGCATAGCTACATTAGTGCCTAGTATATCTATATATGTTGCTGAACTGATAACTGTATTCGTCAGTTAGATTTGTCTTGCCAAATGATACAGTGGATACCATCATCATGACAGTACTTTCTGGTACATTTTCTTGTACGGATTGTGAAGTCAGGAACTCCAATGTGTGTCATTATTTATAACCTTTCTCTTTAATGTTTTCCCACTACATACCTATAGTACACATCATAAGACACACCACATCAGATCTCAGGGTTGTATGACAGCACTGTAGTCAAACTCATCAGAACGGTAATACAGGATAAAGCTATTTTTCCCAGGTACCTCACCAGATACATGCAGCAGCTGGACCAACCACAGGGCTTTTTCATCAAGAAAACACAGGGCCTAATAACCATGACATGGTGCATGCTGGTAGATTAAAAGACATGTCACTGTCATCTGTCTGGTATCGCATTACATTGTAACTGTTATTCTAAGCCTATTACTTTTGGTTTAAGCACTTGGGCTTCAGGCCAGTTGTCTTACATTAAGAAGGTTTGTAGTCCACACTCTGGTATGTGGAGAAGGCAGCCACTAACCTTCTGAGCTGGGAATTGCTAGATGAATGCTTATTGTGGCTGTTGTTCTAAAGTCTCTTTGTTATGGTTTAAGCACTTGGTCTCCAAACCAGTTATTTTAGATTAGGAAGGTTGGTGGTGTAGACTCTTGTGGCATGGAAGGATAGCCTACACCCTTTTAAGCTGGGAGTTGCTGGTTGAAGGCTTATTGCGTCTGTTATTCTAAAAGTGTCTTAGTTCTGGTTTAAGCACTTGGGTTCCCGGCCACTTACTTCACATTAGGGAAGGTTTGTTGTCTACACTCTTGTTGAAGTATTCTACTGAACTGCTTCTTTATTTAAACTGTTTGCTTTTCTGTTATGATTGCAATTTTATGCAGTCTGGATTTCTAGTACTTCTGCATTTTATAGCACAGATTCGATTTAGGCTTGCTGAATCTAGACAGTCTGGTATCACTGAAGCACTAAAACCAGCCTTCTTATGTTAAGAAGGCACCCCTGCACCCTTGTGGCAAAACTGTGCAGTGAAGAACCCATCAAACTTGGGGATTGGTGGAATAAGGCTCACTGTTGACCTTTTCCTTGTTTTACTTGTTTAAAATAGTTTAACTTCGCTTGTATTCCAGCGTTGTGTTTGTTGTCAGTGTTGTGTTTTGTGTTGTTTTCACTCAGTTTACTATAGCTACTCAGAGCTTGCACTGCTGCTCTGCGAGCAATACAGATGTGCATTGTGAAACATCAACACATTTTGTTAGTCTTACAACAAAACCTGGTCCATTTAGTCCACTCCCCACTAGTTACTACAGTATATACCTTCCATAATGGATAGACAGTTGCCCACCATTCCTCCAGGCAGCCTGATTTACATGGCATCTTGAGGCAACAGAGCAATTGCCTCATGTATACTGATTATCAGTTACTGCTAAAACAAACTAATGCAAACATGTGAGAGCTGTATCTATAGTATGAATTTGGAATAAATTCTCTCACATAACAACAAACCAGATATCAAACATGTTGTCAGCACACACAATTCACCTCTTGCACATAAGCTCACAACACACAAACCCACATGCATGGGGGTACTTGCTAGAAACATAACTAAAGATCAGAGACCTCCCAAGCACAAACTTACTGCACAGAGTGCAGACCCAACAGAATCTACTACACATAATACACACACCAGTGTCTCAGCCAATAAGCCCCTCAGGCAAAACACCTCAAAACCAAATGTCTTACTCATAAGCCACTCCATAATGAGAGACAGATGTCCCCCTCGGCAGACTGGAGAAGAAGTTCACAGTCTGTCAGGTGCCAGGGTCTGCCAGATCATGCATGCACTCAAGTCTCTCAACAAGTACCATTATGACTTTGTCATACTCCATGTTGCAGTGAATGACTGGAAACATACCTCACTGTAGTATATGAAGATGCTTGCCTCCCTCTTAGTGGCTTTTTTAGGAAATGTCAGAACAATTAGAGTCCCAACATAAAAGAATCCACCACAGACAAACTGAAGGTTATGCTGCTTAATGCAAGCAGTGTAAATCAAGCTGCAATCACTAGACGAACTCCTTACCTTGAAAGATAAACATGCCTGTGCAGTCAAACAAACATGGCTCAAGGCTGCAGACAGCACCCTGGCCATGCAGGGGTACAATGCCTTCCACATGTTCACACATCAAAACAAGCATGAAAAAAACAAAGGCAGAGGTATATACATCTTCATTAAAGACAAATACACAGCAAGACTGGTCAGACAGTACGACTCTGAAGCGCTACTCCAAGTCCAACTAAATGTATGTAAACCCCCCTTCCATATCATTGTTAGCTACAGGTTCCTCATCATGAACCATGAGTACTACTTTGTCTATTTTGACCCAACTGAGTCACTCAATATACAACTAAACACCTTAGTCATGTGTGATTTCAACTATCCTTCCACTGATTTGGAGTCAAATATGTGCACAAACACATTCATCCTAAGGTTCCTGGACTTTGTTAATACACGTGCTGTGCAACAGATGTCCTAGATTTAGTACTGACCAACATAGTGGTTCTTTACAATAATCCCTGTGTGTTGACCCCCTTGGTCAGGTCAGATCACAATTCAGTTTTGTTCACATTTACCATCATACCCAACACACCCTTAACAGCAGAAAGGAGGAAACATTTATCCAAAGCAAACTATAGGCTCCAGGCCAACACCATAAAGAGTTGCAAACCCCCTGCTACCACTGTCAACAATGACTGCGATATATAGGTGTACACAAATGACCTGTATTAACAGCTCTAAAATGTTTAGAGTCAGCTGATTGTGACCAGATCAAAACAAGTTCCTCACAGAAACAAGCCACCCTGGTGGGCTTCAAGCATACATAGGTTACACAACAAGTAGAAGAAAATAATGTCTACGAACAAGAAGGAACTGAATCAGCACAAGAAGGACACCTTCTGGGCTTGAACAAGGAAATTAGCCATCTTGAAAAGTCCTCTAAAGCCATGTACAAACCTAAAGTAGCATCCTTAGCTAAAAATAATCAGGGGGCATTCTTTAGCTACATCAAAAATCTAAAAGTGAAGCCCAGCTTTGTGCCAAACTAGTAGTGGATGGTACCATTCACACTGACCCTGAGGACATTGCCAACCTGGTACCAGACAGTTTGGAGAAAACTTCACCCACCACGTCCCCACCAGACATACCACAAAGCATACCTGTTACCAGTCCTCTACCTAGTAACCTCCTATGAACCTAAAGTGACATCAGCCTGGGCTCCAGGCCAGTGTCTGATCCTGTCCTGGTGGGATAGTTCTATATGCAATAATCTGATTTACATCAGCACTGTCTGTTGAGCATGTGGTGGTACATTAGCACTGTCTGTTGAGCATATGATAATAAAAGTGTCCCACATGTTGGTGTAAAAGAATATCTGTAATGTCAAGTAACATCTGTCACATTCACACAAACTGACTGCAGTGAGAACAGAACTGCTACCTAAGTACACAGAATACAGAAAACAGTACTATATGCAATCACCACAGCACACGTCTGACTTTTACATGTCTGTAAGATAACTTATATTGGATGACATCAGCAGGCTATGTGAGGGACAATAAATTGAGAGGACTGCATGAAATGGATGTGTAGGCTTCTGCAAGTATAAAAAGACTAGAAAGCCACACCACTGGAGAAGTAACTGCAGGACAACATAGCTACTCTGCTGAGTAAAGACACAAGCAGACACAGAGCCATAGAGACAGACAGACAGACACACATACACACACACACACACACACACACACACACACACACACACACACACACACACACACACACACAGTTGACTGCAGTTAGAACAGAACCCCCTAAGTACACAGACTACAGAACTCAGTACTTTATGCAAGCGCCACAGCACAAGTCTGAATTTTACATGGCTGCAAGTGAACTTATGGTATATGACATCAGCAGGCCATGTGGGGGACAACAGGTTGTGAGGCCTGCATGGGCACATACATCCATAGGCTCATATGAGGCTAGTAGCCTAACTGTAGAGCATGTTCTACGTGTATAGAAGTCTAGCTGTGTAAAAACACTATTAAGCATTGTTGGATGTTTGAGTTAGCACAGCAAGGTACCGACTGGCCCTGTCCATGAGGGAGCACACAGCATTATATATTACACTTCATAGTGTGGTTGACATACAAGACAGGACATGGGCATGGTCAAGAACACAACAGGTAGGTTAACACCACGGTTGGGGTAAGGATATGGACCTCACAAACCCATGGATGTCAAGCTAGTTGACAATGAGACTAGAGCCCTCACCCACTGGACTGCCATTACTGTCACCTCATTGTGCTGATAGCTGCAGTGTCTGACATCTGCATCTTCTTGTGTTATTCAGTACAATGATGGAGAGCAATGTCTCCACCTGGCATAGATGTGTGCCCAGAGTGTGACGCACAAGCCTATGCACCATCTGTAGAAGATCTTCTCAGGTAATAAAAACCACCCCCGCTGCCATTGCTCATGGAGGGAACCACAGGCCTTGTCCTCCGGGGCAGAAGTACCTGAGAGGCCAGGTAGTGCAGGGGCAGCACAAGGGGTGTTACCAGGTTGCTGCTCAGACGTGCTGGGCCGTGGTGCCCTAGCTAGTACAGTGGCGGCAGGTGGATCCTGTGGGCCAGCCCTACCCCACTGTGCTGTGGGGGGAAAATAAAAACAACCCTAAAAAAACAAGAGAGAAAATAAGGGCTTTGGTGAGAGAGTTGTGTTATTTGCTTGTTTAGGCTGAGGAAGGTAGTCTTCCAGTTCTGTGTTCTCACTTTTGTAGTTGTAAACAGCAGTTTCCTTTGCTTACTGTATAACCTATTAATGACATAGATGTGTCTCTCCAGGATAAGACAACAGTGTCCCACAGGTTGCTGTAAAAGGCTCATTGTAATGTCCAGCAACAGCTCGCTTGCTCGCACACACACACACACACACACACACACACACACACACACACACACACACACACACACAAACACCAACCTCCCCCTTCCATTTGACTGCAGCAAGAATAGAACCTCTACCCAAGTACAAAGACTACAGAACACAGTACTTAATGCAAGCGCCACAGCTCAAGTCTGACTTGGAGTATGTCAGACAACACTTTATAGATGATGATATCAGCAGTATCTGTGGAGGACAAGATAACAGTGTCCTACAGGCTGCTATAAAAACTCACTGTAAAGTCCAGCAACAGCTCACAGACACACACACACACACACACACACACACACACACACACACACACACACACACACACACATCAATCCCATTTAACTGCAGTGAGAATAGAACCCCTACGTAAGTACACAGACTGCAGAACAGTACTTATAGCACGTCTCATGGCATAAGTCTGATTTTGTCAGGACTGGGGGTGAACTTATAGTAGATGACATCAACAGGCCATGTGGGAGACAAGAAGCTGGAAGGCCTGCACAGGCACATTGCTTCATAATGTCATCTGAGGCTAGCAGCCTAATAGCAGCAGGCTGTTTGGAAGCCTAGCTGTGTAACAACACATACTTATTGAGCACACTTGGCTGTTTGTATTTTGCACAGCAAGGCTGTGAGCACCACCAAGTGGCCCTGTCCATGTTTGATCACAAAGCATTATATATAACACATTGTATTGTGGTTGATATATGTGCGGAAAAAATAGTGAGACCCCAGTGTTGTAGCGCTTGGTTGGGGTGGTTTGGGAGGGGAAAATGGATGCATTACAAATAACATATATGATTATTATTATTTTAGTGTCATAACATACATTATATTACATATAATATTATATTATATTATATTGTGTCCTTAGTTGGCAATGTTTCCACGTGTAGTTTTATATTATACAAAGGAACTGGACAATAAACACCAATAATAAAATATAATATATACAACTCCATAGCACAATGAGCAATGGATTTTTGTGATGGTTAACAAAGTGTAAACACATGCGAGATAGGCCTGTTTGTGCACTGGGAAGCAGTGGGCAAACACGAGCCACGTTGCTAATGTTTGCCACTATACCCCGGTCCCATCTATACTCCAGGCAGCTTTTCACAATGGCTAAGAGCATTAATTGAATGTATCCATTTTCTATTTTTGGGTGGCTGCTTTCTAGGCAATCTGTTTTTCCCTAATTTCTGCGATGCTGCACGCTGAGCAAACAAGATAAGCTTAGTCAAACCACGCGGCACAGCACGCAAAATGGAATTAAAAGACAAAGAGGAAAAGATGCTAAAACTAAGGAACACATATGCAAAATCTGTAAAAGCATAGTAAAAATTGATAGTAAACATATTTCTACATAAGTCAGGATATGAACCCTCACACCAATACAGCTTCAGAAAATGGGGGGATGCCTTAGTCCTCTTTGCCACACAAACAGCTTTGCATCAATGAAATAAAGTCATTATTCACACAACCAACTGTATCAGAATGCAAACTGCTATCATGCTATCAGCTCTGATTTGTACATTTAATTCTTTTTACTATATTTGAAAATAGAGCAGTTAGTGATCACACAACCTGTCATAATTATGCTTACAAATATACAGCTCTGTTACCTCTCAGTGTTTCTTGATCATTTATCAGTTATCTAACACATATAGTGTGTAAGCCATTCTATATCACTGGTCTTAACATGTGAGAGGATATTAATTGGGAATAATATGATATGCAGTTGCAAACAAATGAAGTCCAGGTTGGATGGCACAAACACGCATGTACTGTGCTTTTGGGGGTAGCATAGCTGAACTACTGTTATGGCAGAAACAAGGGCACACTCTCTTTTAAGGGGGGGGCAAAGCTCAGTTACTGTTATGACACAAACAAGTCTTAAGTCTGAAACAGCAAAGTGTATCATCACTTTCTAATTTCTGTCTTTAATGATTTACCAATACAAAGGCATGGTGCTAAACAGACACCATGCAGGGAACATCATAATTCTTCAGAGGTATGAATGTGTGAATCTTTCATGCTTGAGACTTTGTAATAACTAATAGACATATATAAGTAAAATAAGTGCCTGGTGTCACATGTTAAGGTACTTTCTGTACAAATCCACCACTATTTACTTGCTTACTATACCGAGTTAGGAAATACAAGGATATACCATAATATTAAAGGATACACTTTAGGTTCAGGACTTAGCTTGCAAATGCAGCAGTTGACACAACTTAATTTCAGAACTGACTCTGTCTGATGCAAGGAATACACAACAAAAATATGGGGAGATAAAGGTTGTGCGAGTTCTCTGGCATCAATTTTACTACATGCATGTGAGTAGCAAAAAGGTATTAGGTCCCTAGGTGGTCAGTGAATGTGTTATGCATTGTCTGTTCACCAAAGCAAGGGCACACTGAGCATGCCTATGTCTGCTTACAGGGACAGCAGTTGGGGGTTCCTCCTCTAAGTCCTCCTCTGACTGTGGCTGTGGTAGCCTAGGCACTGGTGGGGGGATGTGTGTCACTTCCCCTTGCTGATCCTGCTACAGCTATTTCCGCAGAATCAGATTGTGGAGTATGGTACATACTGCAAATATTTGTGTAGATGTAAGTGGATTATACTGCAGGGCTCCACCGGATATATCTAGGCACTGGAATTGTGACTTCAGAAGCCCAAACATGCTCTATGATGTTTTGGTTTGAGAGTGTGCCCCTTTACGGCATCCCTCCATGGGTGAGTGTGCATGTCTGATGGGTGTCATTAGCCATGGTTCCAGGACATAGCCAACATCCCACAAGTAAACAGCCCTGTGGGATGTCCCTCCTAGCAAACATCTGGTACAGCTGTGATGTGTGCCAGATATGAAAGTCATGATAACTGCCAGGGCTGTCAGCACACACATTCAAGATAATTCCCTGGACAACACACAACTTGGCAGTTGATGGAATGGTATCCCTTGCAGTTAATGTAGATTCTACCTTGCTCTCTGGGTGGTGCCTTAATGTGTACATGAGTGCAACCTATGGCACCCAGCACTTTAGGGTAGTACTCTACACAGTACAACAGTTACATATTGCTGGCCCTCTCTTCAGAGGTACAGGGGAAAAATATGTGCTCACTGGCATGTATGAGTACAGCAACCAGAAACTGGTGGAGGATCATGGAGGCTGATGCCTATGACATACCCATCATGTCCCCAGTTGGTCTTTGAAAGCTACCAGTAGCTAATATTCTAAGGGGTACACATACCTTAGAACCACTGGGATGGGTTCCCCTCGGTTGGCTCTGGCTCTGAATTGACAGCATCAGAGCTTACAGAATTCTTGTACTGTGTCCCTGTCCACCCTGTAGTGCTCTACAATCTTCAGTTCATGTAGCACTTGGAAAGTTACTGTGGACCTGAACACACTTCTCTTTCTTGACCTAGGCCAACTGGCAGCAGCACCAGCAGCACTGGCTTCAGCCTCTAGTACGAGCAGATGTAGAACAGCTGCAGCAGTCTCTAGCATTGTGTCAATTAAAATGTCCTTGTCTCTACTCCAATGGTATTGAAGGATAAAGGAAAAACCAGGATGGAGGCTACATGGATACTTTATACATTGTTGAATACTTACACCATGTTGGATTAGTTAATTAATATGCAGTTCACCTGCTTATGCTATAACTAGCATCCATAACCAAACCTGTTGTTTTCTTAGTAGTGCGCTATGCGCACCTTTGCATAAATAAGGTAAGCATAGGCAAAATTGATATTTCCTCCATTCTCATGATATCGCGCAAACATGGACCATAAAAAGTGAAGGAAAGGTTGCACACCCTGTAGTTGAACCCAGAACCATCTATATTCCAGCCCTAACACATACACGTGCTGCCAGAGGAAGAGTTGTATAGCAACCCAGAGAAACCTGCCATTCATTCTTCTGCTTCTCATGGTTGTGTTAAGCACCATATCGCACAAACAATGGCAAAGTAAAAAAAAAATGTGTGGTCTCTGTCCCATTGATTTTAACAATCAAATAATAAGGATGACACAGAACTTGGGAATTGTGCACTGCCTACATGTACTTTCACCCTTCACAGCACAGCCCTACATGTTCATCTCTGCATGTGTAACCCAACACAACTCCCTGATGTCAGCATTCACTGTTGCCATGCATTCAAACAAACACTGTGGAAGTGTATACATGAAATGAACATCCCTGCACAGTTAATCTTTTCTGACATTCAATAATCCTAATGAGTTTTGATGTCATTTGCATATTCACCATGCTGACAGGCTGAAAGCTACACAATTAGTATGTTGTAGGCAGGGAAATTGCAAGAGAGTCCAATGTTGTAAAAGAGGACTACAGTCATCCATCAGCTACATCATGCATATCCTTACATTACAGTATAGTATTCTGTTTCATGGAGGCTTATACATTTTAGCAGCATGCATTTCTTACAAGTACATTTATTTGGGCATTTATGTCATGGTACTTAAAAAGGGATTGTTATGATTGCAACACTGATTTTCTAGCATCTACTCTGTGTAATTCTGTCAGAATATGTGTAATGTTGCATGTCAAGGGCAGTTCTGTACAAAAGTAAGAGCTTTTACTTGCTCTTGTTTCTGTGTAGACTCCTTTCCGTAGCTGTATTTGCAAAGTTTTGGAATACAGAGCTAACACAAACACATAGTCTACAGTGTTGCTTTAGAGGTTGCTAAATAACTCCACTGTGTTGATTTGCTTCATTAGCAAAGAATTCAGCTACGTATGCTGTAGTTTGCATGCCACGAAAGTTTCTGTGTTTGCACGTTAGTGCGTGCTGCTACACAGAGTTTACTACAGCTAAAACTTTTTGCAGCCGCGTGCGCATCACGTTGAAACACGCACACAGTAAAAATTATAATGTAGGCTTTACTGAATCCCCCCCAAGAGTCATAGAACAGGCAGTACTTTGATTATGGAATAAGATTCCAGCCAGTATAAATCTTTAAATAATTTCCCACATATTAAATGGAGCATTGAACAACAGGTTAATGACTGCAACTATACTTTTATTGAGAGTCTGTGATCCTCAAGGTCTACAGCCAACTGTACAAGAACCCTGAACACGTATTCTGCAGTAATACTTGGTCTGCTTCTTCTAGCACCACAGCTGTTGCTACCTGCAACATGATTACTGAAATGTCACAATTCTGACTAAACAAGCATGCCTGAAACTTTATTGAAATGTATTTCCCTTCCAATGTGCTGCAGCTTTTAATATTAGTATAGAAATGTTCAGATGTAGGCAAGTGTATGAACATTTCCTCGCTGGATATCATTGTACATAGCCAGTAAACAGCGTTGGTTCTTGAGAACTATCTAGCTTTAATTAAATAGTAGACTACTCTGCCAAACATACTCCAAACTGGAAACAAAGTTGCCACATGTGTAGAGGGTACACATCAGAGGCAGCAAATCAGCAGATGCAAAGAATAATATATGGGAAAAAAAAACAAGTACAGCACATAAACTGGTAACCTTATACTGACCAATATGATAAAAAGGTGGTTCAATGTTTAAAGTAGAACTCTCAAATGTAACAGGCATTTTACACATTTCAGTTCTCAAAAACTGTTTGTGCTTCCAGAAGACAACTTTAAATAGTGCTGAATAATCTTTTAAAAGTATAAATGTATAATTACTGGTCTATAGTACACAAGCATATTTAAACACTGTCACAATTAATTTAATTTTGACTTTTTACTTTTAAGTATAATTACTTGCTGAAACATTTTGCCCATTTGTCATATACTGGGCCACAAATTTCTCTGAAGAAAGGACAGAATGAAATGCATTTCTGAAGAATGGTATGAAAGTATACATGGAGAATTAAGGGTGCATAAGTGATTTTGACATATGAAAACAAAGTAACTTGAGAATGTATGAGGAAATTACATACAAAGTGTAAATTTGTGCATAAATGAGTTTTGTAAAAGCTACACCATGTGACATTTGCATAACTGCACAAACAGGCAATGTTACATGAATATCTGTATAAAAAAATCTATTTAATTAACTATTTATATAAAATGACTTTTGGGAATAAAACAATTAAAGTAAATTTTACCCTCCAAAACAAATAAATACCGATTGCTACAATGGCTGCTTATGTGATAAATATGCTTTCGTGAAAACACAGTAAAACTGCAGTCTATTTGTACCCAAGTGTTGGGGATAATAATAATATGTATTACTACTACAAGGAATACCAGAAAGTCTTTTGATTCTGTATTTTCATATCAGCAATTTACAGAGGAACAGATCTAAACTGGGGACAAGGAAATCTCAGTTTTGTTTAGAAATCTATTTTTATCGGAGACGGCATGACCTTAGAGTTAAAATTTATTAGCAGGGTGAAAACTGAAGTTCAGAATCTTTCTTCCGAAAACTACTTTGAGCAAAAAAAATTATGTTACATAAATCACTGAAACTTTTACAAAGTAACTTTTTGTTGGTCTTGCACTGTTTTAATGGTTCTGATTATTGTGTTTTGTTTAACAAAGTGATTTTTTTTTTCTTTTCTGGTGTTAATGTGGAAGACAAGTCAGTTTAATGTGAAATTTTAATGTGTAGCAACTTCATCTATAAAAAGTAAATTTCTAGTATTGTTTAATGAAATTGATGCAAAATGTATGGCATGTTCATAGTTTGCTGGCTCCAGGAAAGACATCAAAAAAGCCATTTCAAAAGATTGTAGAGACTCTACAAAACAAGCGAAGTCCCACATTATTAGAGACTGTAGGACTTTTTAGGTTTCATAACAGAAATAAAATAAAGAATGGAAATGTATCAGACCATGTAACAGAGCTGCATAAACTGACTAGACACTGCTGATTTAGAAATAGCTTGCCCGATACATTAAGGGGCAGACTTGTATATGGCATGTAATATGAAAAAGTGCAAAACAGAATCATTTCCAGGAAAGATTTAACTTTGTATCATGCAGTAAATATTACAGTGTCCACAATAATGTTAATGAAAATGCATTTACGTTGCATCAAGATGCAGCTAAGTCCACATTTAATAAATTAGTGATCATATTTCCAAACAAGCAAGCATGATTTTGATGTGGGCATATATCACATGAGATTAATGACTGTTGGTTTAAGTGAACAAACTGAAGAAAGTATCAGAAGAAGGCTTTTGAAAAATGTGTAAATGGAAGAATGGGGAAAAGAGAAAGAATATGAAAATACAAGAAATGGTACAGATAGTACTCAAAGAATGTGGAAGATGACACAATCAGAAGAAATAGTGTGTCTAGAATTTTACAATAAAAACAGAAAAAAAAAACTGTAAAATCATACGGACAACTGCAGAGATACTTGGTGTGAAATCAAAATGCAGTTGGAGAAAGGAGCAGCAATGTTTCAGTAAAGGACTGTGAGAAGAAGTGTTCAAAGACACCACTGAGTCAGAAATTTTACTAAAGACTTATACCAAAGCCGTAGATGAGGGTAAGGTGGTTCACACAGCCTATCTTGACCTCACCACGGCTTTCAACACCATCCCCCATTCTGGAATTATAGATAACTCACTAAACTAGGTATAAATCCCTACGTCACAAGATGGGTTGCCAACCGGCTCACTGACAGAACCCACACTGTAAAAGTTGCAGACTCCAAATCTGACCTCAAAGCAGTGGCAAGTGGAGTACCACAGGGTTCCATCCTGGGACCTCTCCTGTTTGGTATCTACTTCTCAGAAGTACAGGCTAACACAGAAGGCCTCTGGTTAATGAGGTTCGCAGATGACTGCAAACTAGGAGCCATAGTCAAGTCCTCAAATGATGTGGATATCCTACAGAAGGGCCTCACATGCTGGAGGGACAGATTCCTGTCCCAGAGACTTCCCATACTCTGGAACAGGCTACCCATCTAAGTCAAGCAAAGTTCTTCATTAGCACTCTTCAAGAAAAATCTTGATGAGTGGATGGGAAATAGGAAATACACCAAAGAAACACAAATAGGTGAAAAAAACAGAGCCACAAGAAATAAATGCTAGCGCTTTCGTTTACTGACATAAGCAAACTTCTTCAGACAAAGTACAAACAACACTGCTTCATTAAATACAAACAATTAATTACATCACCAACAACTAAATTGAGTTCCATGCCCACATTTAAAGAAATAGTAATGCTTTCTATGTCGGTAAGACAGAAAGGTGCTTGAAGCAGAGAATTTATGTGCACTTTTATGACATGAATAAATTGAATCTGAATAATGCTTTGGCTAGGCATATAATATCTTTCCCTACAAATCAATTTTTGTTTTGTGTTATTTACAAACACCTCCGGGCCTCAACGACTTTCTTTCCATTAAATGTATCCTTAAATTGAAATCCCTTGAAAGATGAATTCTGACTTAGTTATGCATTTATTTTATATATTGATGCATTTATAATTTAAAAATTTGCTTTTAGCGAAGAATATTATATGCACTCTTGGAAATTATGCAATGTCCAAATTTTTTTTGTTTAACTATTGCTTTAAATGTGGGCATGGAACTCAATTTAGTTGTTGGTGATGTAATTAATTGTTTGTATTTAATGAAGCAGTGTTGTTTGTACTTTGTCTGAAGAAGTCTGCTTATGTCATTTAACGAAAGCGCTAACATTTATTTCTTGTGGCTCTGAGTTTTTTTCGCCTATTTGTGTTTCTTTGGTTTGTTTGAATTTACTTGATTTTCCTTGTTGTTTGTTATGGCGAACAACTCTTCTCCTGGGTCACACCCCTTCTTTTCTAATGAGGGTGTTGAGTCAGTGTCAGAGACTGACTCCATTGGGAAACTTACTTTGCTGATACAATGTCTTACTCAACGAGTGGATTCTTTGTCTAATCAGACTGCTGGACATGTTACTATTCCATTGGGATTTTGTTCAGCTAATCAGCCTCCAGGATCGCAGGATCGGAGGGTATCCACTCATTCTAATGTTTCTCCATTGAGCTCGACCGAGCCTGGTTCAACATCACCACCAACTACCGTTCCCGGTAATAATGTTAACGTGGCACAACGACCGGTGAGTCCAACTCACTTCGGGCAGCTTAAGTTGTGTGGTCCCTTGTTTGAGCGACTGGCTTAAAAATTCTGTGCAATTTTGCCCAGAAAATGGACTTTCAACTGGGTTAGCAGATAATGCAGTGACTGGTGAAAATATTATTGTTACCATCTTGAAGTTATTTGATGAGAAACCTTTTAAATTTAAAAAATTACAGTTGGAAATACAATATTTGCAAGAGTGTTTGCGTAGGCAGCAAGTACCGAAGGGTTTGAGGCAGTGGCGGTTTTCGACCAGTCTCATCCCCAATTCATCATTTCATGCTGATTTATTGCATTTGTTTGATTGGCAAGAATGCAAATTTCTAGAACATCTCATTAAGGATTATAATCTACAGTTGGAAAAACTTAAGACTGAACTAACCCCTTTGGATTTGGCTACACAAGTTGATAATGAATTTCCTCGTTACCAGTTTGAGTATTCTCGGATATTTAGTAGCACTGAGTCTACGCTAACTAGGCTTAAAGGAATCAAGATTAAGATGCTCAATAGGGACAAATATGACTATGGACGTGGCTTGGCATACCCCCCCCCCTCCGATTAACAAACAGAACAGTTTGGCTGATACCAATATGAGTGGGTATGGGTTTAGTAATAACAACAATGACCATGCATCACAAAATATTTTGGTGGTTCCTTTAATGATACAGGCAATGACAACTTGCCCATGAGGCGGAGCGAAAGACTCATGAATAAACAAAATTCTACTCATTCTGTTCATCCGACTACTACTTCTAATAACCAACCAGGCCCCCAGGATTTTTGCGGGGCCAACGGCAACCACCAATCCAAACAAAGGGGTGGAGCGAATGGAAGAGGAAGCAGAACAAGCGGAGGAGATAACGGAAGGTGATGACATTCATTTGAATGGACTGTTAAATGACTAACTTGGGACTGTTGTACGAATTTTTTTTTACAACAAATTGGGTGATTTTAAGATCTTTATTCGTCTTTTGTCCCCTCCGACACTTTAATTGAAGTGTTAGCGAGAGGTTTAACTTTTGTGCCATCTGCTCGTTCTGATTTAGTGAAAACTTTGATCGACCTTAAAAGTTACACTCGCAAGCTTAATTTAAACATTTTGTTAGGTAACACGAGCAATGTGATTGAAAATTTTAGAGTGGAGAGTACTTATAATACTCTGTTACATACTTATAATACTCCGTTACGTAACTCTGCTCTTGTTGTATTCGAAAGTGTGTGAGAACGACATTAGAAATGTATTGAGTAATAGGCCTCATGATTTTTTCAATAATTTGTCCTCTTGTGAGAGGGAGGCTTTGGATGGGGTGAAATTTGCCGGCATCCGCATTATTAAACCTGATAAAGGGGGTGGTTTAATCTTTATGGATGAAACTGATTACAACAGGACAATGTGTACATTGTTGGCTAGTCCGGCTTATGAGAAAGTCCCTAAACATATTATTAATGAAGCCTACCAACGTGTTAGGGGTTTTATTAGTGACTTGTTCATTGAGGGCTCTATCACTGTGGAAATGTACAACTATTTAAACATTGTGTGCCCACTAACACCAGTCATTTTTGGATTGCCAAAGATTCATAAGGATTTGGAAAACCCACCTCTGCGCCCAATTGTTGATGGCAGACAATCCATCACTTTTGGTTGCGCTAAGGTTGTGGATAGTAAACTTAAGCAACATCTTAGGGGTGAATTGCATATTTAAGACTCTTGGGCTTTCCTTGATTCTGTTGCCAAGCTCCCTTACCATGATGATTACAATGTTCTCACCATCAATGTTCGTGACTTATATACCACGATTCCCCAAGGGATAGGTAGTGAATGGGTAAGAGAATTTTTGCTGGATAAAAAAGTGGATGGTAAAGAAATTAATTTGATTGAATACTTGCTTGACTTGGTCCTGAGTAATAATTATTTCATGTTTAATCATGAATATTATTTACAGAAAATGGGTGTAGCCATGGGTTCACCCTTTGGAGCCACCTTTGCGAACACAGTGATGGCCCACTGGAAGAGAACTTTCCTCTTCAAATATGCTATGTTTAAACAGAGGGTGGAATGGTACACCCGGTACCTGGATGATATTTTTATCATTTGGAATGGTGATTCTGTACCTGCATCGGTCTTCGTCGAGCGTATTACCACGTTTACTGGGTTCCTGGATTTCACTTGGGAATTTTGTAGTAATAATATCACTTATTTGGATACTGATCTATACAAAGATCATTTTAATAAGTGGTATTTATCAAGGATTTTCAGGAAGCCCACTTATTCGAATGCCTTCCTACACTTTTCAACCTCACATCCTTACCACCAGAAAAGAGCAGTAGTGAAGGGCCAGTTAGTGAGGGCTGCTAGGATGGCATCACTGGAGTCTGTATTTTTGATGGAATGTGATTTATTAATGAAAATGTTCACTAAAAGGGGATATCCTGCAGGCCTTTTTACCCAGTTGATGGATGAGGTTTATCTTAAAAGGAAAGCAGAAATTTACAAACCCCTACTTCCTGAGAATAGTGTGGTAATTGATTCCCATGCACATAATGATAAGAGGTTTGAACCCCTGCATTTCGAATCTAATGAACATTTAATTAGTACTGATTCCCTTGTGGGGGATTCCCCTTTAGCAACCTTAAGAGCAGAAGTCCCCAGTACGGACGTGGCCATAACTACCAGCTTCATTACCACCTTTTCAATGGATGCACCATTATTAAAGGCAATCTTGAATAAAAATTGGTGCTTCCTTTTGGAGGACCCCTGTATTGGGAATAAGTTGGGTGACCTACCAAAAATTATTTTTAAGAAGGGTTGTAATTTGAAACTTAAACTGGAAAGATTTATGGTCACGAATGCTTTCCATTGTGGGATGGTGAAATGTGGTAGGTGCCGTTCTTGTAAATGTGTGAATGTGACCAAATCATTCACTGTTCGGAATAAGAGGTTTTATTTGAAAAGTAAATGTAACTGTGAATCTAGCAAAGTGGTATATTTAGCTTTGTGCCAGGGTTGTTCTGCTTTCTATGTTGGTAAGACCGAAAGGTGCTTGAAGCAGAGAATTTATGAGCACTTTTATGACAAGAATAAATTGAATTTGAACAATGCTTTGGCTAGGCATATCATGTCTTTCCCTACACATCAATTGTTGTTTTGTGTTATTGACAAAATAGGAGACAACTGTAGGGGGGACCCTGGTCTTTAAGATTAGATGAGAAAGAGTTGGCTTGGCAATTAAGGCTCAATGCACATGCACCTCCGGGCCTCAACGACTTTCTTTCCATTAAATGTATCCTTAAATTGAAATCCCTTGAAAGATGAATTCTGACTTTCTAAGTTATGCATTTATTTTATATATTGATGCATTTATAATTTTTAAAAATTTGCTTTTAGCGAAGAATATTATATGCACTCTTGGAAAATATGCAAAGTCCAATTTTTATTTACTTGGGATATTCATGTTAAAGTCTGCATTTCATGTGTAGAAATGGTTTCACTGAGTTTTATATATATACATATATATATATATATAAATATATATATATATATATATTTTTTTTTTTTTTTTTTTTTTTTTAATTATTTCTTTAAATGTGGGCATGGAACTCAATTTAGTTGCTGGTGATGTAATTAATTGTTTGTATTTAATGAAGCAGTGTTGTTGTCTGAAGAAGTTTGCTTATGTCAGTAAACGAAAGCGCTAACATTTGTTTCTTGTGGCTCTGAGATTTTTTTCGCCTATTTGTGTTTCTTTGGTTTGTTTGAATTTAAATAGGAAAACACCCTGGGGATCACTTCTGTGTCTCTGCTCGACAGTGGCACAGGAAAATAACTTTCTTGGGTGGCGTAAGCCAGGGAACCTTGTTAGCTAGGCTTACATAGGTCCTTGGGCTGATAGCCTAGTACCTACCTATGAACCTATACAGGGGAGACAGGCATCCCTTTGAAAAAATATGCCCTTGACATACACTGGTAAAAACACAAATGTTAGTTTTGTGTGTGTGTGTGTGTGTGTGTGTGTACACATATATCTCAGAAGATGGCCAGAAATATTTGACAAGAGAATGGTTGCAGAAAATGATACTGAACAAGGATAATTCAGGTATGAGAAGGAAAGAATAATATCCAATACTACAGATGAAACATGTTGCAATTACTGACATAAGCAAGGTAAATGTTTTAGCACACCAGTGGGAAAAATGAATGGCATCACATTTAGCAGAGAAGCACTGAAGAATCTCGCCCAAAACTCTACAATGCTTATCTAGAATACAGTGTTGTATGCATTTATGCCTAAGGCAAAGGTGGTGCAATAGAAACTGAAAATGGAGTTCTAGAATATGGAAATTATAGAATATGGAAATTTTTGGAATATTGTCAAAGGAGGAATGAAGTGAGCTGGTCATACCCTCAGTTCCTGTACGGAAGACAGACAAAGCAGGAGATGTGCATCTGTGGAGATTGCAAAGTAATAATTAACTAAATTGCAATACCCCACATCAAGATCTGCTGCATTTAGAACATGCAGATACACTTCACAAAGGCTGGCTTGGCATAGGCTTAATTGAAAATGGAGATACAAGAATACTCCACATAGTACCTGTTGATTAATACACACAAGAGTTTATGTTACAACCATTTTGTCTATCTAGTGGTGACTGCACATAATATATCTGGCAGAAAAGCAGTGCGACAGGTACTTCAAGGGATATCTATTACATAGTGTTACCTTGACAACAGAGAAAGATAATGGCATCTTGAAGAAGCTCAGGAAGGCAGAAGAGAAGCTACAAGAAAATGGGATTAGAGTCAACTAAGGCAATTATTAAATTCTTCAAAGCCAAGCTCTCCTACTGTGGGCACACAATTAATAAAAATGGAGTCCATGAATCAGAGGACAAGAGTAACAGTGTTAAAGGCACCACTGCCTAAAATGTGTTACAGGTGACACAATATTTAGTACTGTCAAACTACTATCACAGGTGGAATGTGGTTTTGCAGACTAGTTCTGGGTAGAAATGGGTAGACTGCAACCAAAGAAATGATCACACTGATGTAAAGTTTACCCACGGTGATTGTCCCTTGCTTACTAGACTGGTATGCAATACTCTGTCATATGGACTTGGTAGCATTTTGTTACACAATTTCCAGGATGTCATGGAGAGGGTCCTGCCCTTGCTTCATTTTCATTAACAGAAGCTGAATATAATTAAGTCAAAATGAACAAGTCAGTCTTTTGTAAAGAAATGTAACCACTATGTTAATGGACAGACCCTAATGGTGCTCACATATCACCAGCCCTTGGGATCCACATTCAGCACAAGGCTATATCATTAATTTCTTCATTTAACATGCACCAGTGTCCACTGTTTCGGAGTGCACACTACTACAATACTGACAATAAAGACATAAAATGCATTGTAAAGATGATGGAATGTTAAAAATGCTATATTACAAGGTCAGCCAGCCAGTACTGTGGCTCTAATGGATAACTAATATACACGAATACAAATGCAGTTAACAGTAACATGTGCTGCCATCAAAAGGAAAACCAAAAAATGATTCTGTGCCATCATAAACTGTTGTCTGGGTATTGAAAAAAAAATAGGTAAGGGGTGAAAGTTTACTGTATATTGCATTCACAACATGAAGAGAGCAATTTTATGTATGCTAACGTACCTTACTGTGCAGAAGTAGGCTATTTAATCCTTTTAATCCTTATAAACTATATTCAGTATTAATAAATACCATACATGAAGGATATCTGAAAATAGTGAACGGATGTTAATGGATAGACCCCTGGCTCTTAGTTCTTGCTGGTAGCAAGCAAGGACTTATCAGAAAGTCATACTGAATGATAAAAGGTAAAAAATGCATCATCCATGTAACCTTGTACCACCAGAAATCTCTCTCAGTACCATGAACAAGTATCCATATTGATTTTGCAGTCTCTGTGCTGCAGACACTCACACTAAATGACCAGAAACTATCTGCACAGAATCAGCCAAGCCTGAAATAATCACCTGAGTGTTATGAACAATAGTTAAAAGAAACAGCTTGTCAGAGCAGACAGTTAGTAATAAAAGCCTGCAGTATACACCAAAATGAATCAAGGTTTTTGTGACATAAAATGTCTTAAGCATTTCACCACACATCCATTAACATTTCGCCTGTTTTACTGCTACTTTAAGTGATTTTTTTTTTTTTTTTTTTTATTGCACTTTACTTACTGTATTGTTATTGTTTGTAGGCTGTACACTAATACCTGCCAGATTAAGTACATTTATTTTATTTACTGTTACTTTCTTTTTTTTTCCTGTTCTGTAATAAAAACAAAAAATCTCTTTTTTTCCCCGCCTTACTGAACTAGAGTAGTCAGTTTCAGAGTTTGCTGATCTGGGCTTTGTTTTTTAGTTCCTTATACTGATCCATTTTTATTAGGAGGAGGAAGTTTTGCTTTTTCTTGGGAGTGGGGTGGCAGGGAACACTGAGCGATCCTGTCAAGGTTGGTGTCAGAAGCTAGTAGTCCCATGGGTGTTTTGGCCACCTTTTTCTTCCCCTAGCTCTTTCAGCCCCCTGCTACAAACTTTGCTTTCCTTGTTTTCTGCTTTCCAGCTCAGCTAGGATCTCTGCAGGATGTGATGAAAGCAGCAAGCAGCAAAGAGTGAGAGAGTACCAGATAAAAGTATTTAAGGCTTTTTTTTTTTGTTATTTTCCTGTTTTTTTAGCTCCTGTTTGCATTTCTACTAATTTATTGCTACTTTAAGGGATTTTTGCATTTTTTTTGTTTTATTTATTGTTCTATGGTACTTGTAGGCTACACACTAAAACTCGCTATTGCATTAACAAAGCTTGTCTGTTTTCTTTGTCTACTGTTAATAAAACAAAAAAAAAATAAAAAAATTTTGCTTTTTTGTCCTGTGATTACTTCCATTTCCAGTTGCTGGGTTCCTTTAAACCTTTAGCTTTGTTTTTTCCCCCTGTTATGTTGCCTTATTCTTATTAAGAAGCTTCTTTCTTTTACCAGTGGAGCACAGTGGCGGAGCTTTGCCTTTTTGGTGAAAGTTCTGATTTGAGCTAGTTAAACCCGTGGTCGCTTTGGGCCAAACTAGAAGTCCCAGCTGCTCACACCCCCTATAAAATTAGCCCTAGCTAAAGCATTTATAGCCGGAGTTATCCCTTAAAAAGACACAAGGCAGCGGTGGTTAAAGCACTTATACTATTTGGACCACTCTATGTTCACTCTTCCAATTTTTCCCTAAACTTCCTTCCTCTAACTGCTGATCTTTTCAGCTAATCCTATAACTTAAAAGTTCATCTCTCATCTCTGCTCTCCAATCAGACTATACTCACTTGTAAAGTAAAGCCTTTACTCCTACTACAGTACTCCTACCTTGATAAAATTATTACTTATAGATAGTAGTACCCTCCCACAGCCTAAAACCCTTCTTATAGAGACCCTTTTATTCTCTTTATTCCTACCTTAGTAGGATCAGTTGGAGGTGTCTCTATGTCCTCTCCAGCCTGTCTGGTGAATGAGGGAAATATGTCCAGCAATGTTAACTGCCTCATGCTCAGAATACTCCTATCCTTCTCCCACAAAACCTACAAACACATGACAACTGCAACTGACCCCACCAAACTGGAAATCTCCTCTCAACATAGGACTGGCAAGACCAGACCAGGAGGAGAGTAACCACACACACACACAATACCCAGTCACACATGGTACCATCACACCTCCAAATCAATACACAACAACACAAGACATATGTGATTCCGAGGCAAAACAATAATAAAAACAGCAACACCACCAAAGCAAGACAAGAAACAACTACCAAACAACACACAACATAGAACACACACAAATACAGACACCCAAACAACTACCACCCAGGCACAACCCACACACACAAACACAATGCCAGACACACCACAGTCAGACGCAGTGACAGTCCGACACACCACACGTCCCTGAGCTGGATTCGAGAAGGTAAAGCTAAGCGCCCAGACCTGCCACTGCCGCCACTAGAATCCAGCACCTCTGCATCTCACACACAGGTCGCGAAGTCAGCACCACAAGTATGTGGTTCAAACTCTGTGGCGTCTCCTCACTACACAAGAAGGGTACCTCAACAGACTACATGAAAAGGGCTGGCGAGGAGCTCTCTGTAGCTGAGCACCTGTCACACTGGGCTACAATGATGGGACAATACCTACCTTCAGTGATATGATGCCACAATACAGTGATAATTCTGGTGTGTCATTGTCAGCTAAAACACAAAATGTCTGCCTGATGACATGCTGGTCTGTCTGCCTGGGATGACATGCTGGACAACACACGCACTCAATGTGGGCCAATGTTTATGCAGAAAGCTCACACCCCCATAGCCCCTTTGCAAGGCTTGGCTTCCCATCTAAACCTACTGAACTCCAAACACAAAAAGGACCTGGACTACTGCTCATGCTGCTAAGGTAAATCTCAAGAAGAACGCTCTTCTATGCCTTCCAAATAAGGAGAAAAACGATGGTCCTGCTGTGACAGAAACCGTCAAGGTCTAGTGCAGAGCACCCATGCACTTCTCAAGCCACCTTCTATCCTAAGTTCAGGCACGGACAACTTGCAGATTCAAGGGGGCCCCAACACCATAAAGGCAACCCAGGGGAATTCATATGCTGCACCCATGATGCACACCTGACCATCCGCAACAGCATCCTGGTGGGGATATTGGTGGTGCAATTGTGCAATTAAAGGTACCTGGAGTTTGCCTCAAATTGTGGACACCATCCAAACTCAACAACTGAGGATAAACCATCACCAAAACATTGGAGAAAAATAAACGGGATAACTACCCCTCCATATAGACCATGAACACTACTCTTACCCCTATACTCCAACACTGGGATCAACTCGCCAACTAATAACCCATCATGTGACTCTAGTCATAACATCAACACTACAGTGAAAATACTTCAAAAAATCATCAGACACAAAAAATAAAAAATCTGGTCTCCATATACCTCACTGGAATGATATCAACACCAACCAAAACCGAGGAGAAACTCATCTGATCATAATCTAATCTACTTCAGACCAGACACAAACTTCAACAGGAAATTTCAAAACTCTGAGATCAGATCATAAACTAATCTCGCTGGAGGCTTCTAAAAACATTCCCCACACCGAACAAAAGGCTACAGGAAAAACTTCAGCTACTGAAAGGTTAAAGGCAATCACAAAAATGCCTTCTACTTTTGACTACTGGAGCCAGTGGTAAAGACTTATCCCCAAAAAAAATCATGCAACAAAAAGAGATAGCTACTACCCCAGGACTAAATCCAGCCAAACAATCCTAGAACAAAAAAAGAAGACTCACAAAAGGAAAGAGCTCTCTATACACTGAACAAGGCAAATTTTGAAATTAAAAGTCTAAACCACATAGCTAATACAAAAAGGCTGAAGAAAAAATTGCAAGAAAATCGCTTAAGGAAACTAAAAGATATTCTTAACTAAGAGCCTCAATAATGTCAAAGGCTCCACACCCACACAAGAACTGCAAGGTGAAGTGTGAAAAACATACCAACAATACATGACATACACATACCACAGCTGAAACACCCCTTAAACCCCAGAACAGTGCAAAGGGAACTGCCTCCTTAAGGCAGTCACACACATCAAAGGCGTACATACACACTCGCTGTGTGCTTCGCCCAGCACACCATGGGACGGAAACATACCCGGATCACACAGGAGACTAATTGAAGCCTCACCTCAACTTACTTCACAAACTCAATCAATGAGGCCTCAACTGTCACATCCTCAGGCTGGAACAGCTTACCCTGGACCGATTCGCACCCAATAAGTGAGCCTTTTGGTCCACAAAGCCTACCTCGATCATACCCGCCAACAGCAAAGCCTTATCTCCCCAAAAGCTTGACAGAGGAGTCCTGCAAAACTCATAAAGGATATGACCTGGAACTTACTTAAAGACATTCCCCACAGACTCAAGTGACAAATTGACAGGGCAGCTTTGGCCTACAGCCCATAAAGACCTGGCAAAGGTTGATACAGGAGGACTTGCAGACCAAGACCATTAAACTTGAAAGCAAAGGCCAGCAGACTATCTCGACCTGACCAAAAGTTGCTGCCCATATATCAGCAGAACATGAAGGGTCTGAGTCAAAGGCAACATGTCAGATGAAAAGCTCATACATGCCCTGGGCCAGGTCTCAAACCTGCAGATGTCATGTTCGCTGGAGCCATAGTGAAAGTAAAAGCTGTCACAGGAGGGTTCCATGAGGGTTGACACAGATGACAGAAATAAAGGCGCCCAGAGCGAGGTCACATCTGACAAAGATTGCTCATGAGGGCAGAACAGAGTTTAGATGAAAACAAAAGTAGTAGCCATCCTTGAGAAGATCTCGCCAAGATATGGACAACATAGGTCATCAAAAGACTAGGCTACTCCCTTTGCAGAATAGGTGGCAAGAAGTTGAGCGTTGAAAAAAAAACAAGATCTGGGGATACAATATAGGAAACGTACTGAGCGCAATAAAAAAGGCTAAAGACCTTAGGAAATGGGGTGTACAGTAGCCTTGGGTTTGGCGGTCATAACAATGCCATAAGTAGAGGTCGGTGACCCCTATGTACCATAGGCACAATCATGTATCATTGCCCCTGAGGAAAACGGAATGTATCTCTGAGATCATGGATTGCAGCCCAGGTTGACCCATCAGTTCAGTCAAAGGAAATCTGTTACAATGCCGGCTAGTCTTATGCTGCCCAGACACCCCTAAAGATCATGTCATTCCAAAGTTATGTGAAAAACCAGCAATGGGTCTCAAAGACTCAGAGTCACCAGGGCACCAGAAGACAACAAATATGCTTCACCTCAAATGCTCTAGACTGGACACCACCTGAGCCCAGAGACTTAAAAAAAGTTGAACTTATATGCCAAATCCCTGAAAATTCCAAACCAAGGATGTCTAACCCCTTTGCGGCAGGAACAAAATCCCGTGACAGAAGAGGCAGAACACCTCCCAGAGCCTCTGCTACTGCTTATGAGACCATGATGGGAGAGGACAGATATCTTATTCAGGAGACCAGAGGAATCTTTGACAACTATGTTCAGAACGGATAGGAGCCAGAGGGATTCAACTTTCATATGCGAAAGCCACATAACTATGGGCATACACCCCACCATCTGGCTATAAACAGTCCAGCAGAGATGTTCATATATATGTTCAAGAAAGCTGTTTAGGCTATGAGCCTCCAAAACAAATCACTGCAGCATAAAAAAGACAATTTTCTTTTTGCATATCAAAACACAGTTCATACAAGCTCCTGACTTACCACAACTGACATGGAAGGAAGCACATACATGCAAAAAAACTGAGCTGAACTGCAAATAAAAAGTACAGGGCCTACTGCTAAAAAAAAGATATCTAGTGAAGGGCAAATGTCAGTGGGTAGAAGTAGATAGATGACTCATGTATGACAAACACTCAGAAGATTGGCTGAGCAATTATGGACTGCATGAAGGATAAGAGATCAAATATACATACACAGAGGAATGGCTGACCAAATACCCTACTTATAGAAAGAACGATGGCCATACCAAGAAACATGATAGTCAATGCTTTATCCCAATAGGTGTAAAGAACCACCCAAAAGAATAATGACTATAAGCACCCCAGTGCTGAATAATCTTGAAAACAAGGCCACAAAGTTCTACATGAAAAGTTCCCTGAATGAGGCCTGTGCAAACAGAGACCAATTTTCCAAGCTTAGTGGGGCTATAGAGTTGCTATCATAAGTAAGTGAAGATCGCTGAAGTTACATTTGTGATAAGGGAATACGAATTTCTATAGATTTTTTCCAACTGCTATGCTTGGAAATTGACAGACAGCAACCACGGGAGTTGAGAACTAGTATCAAAATTCTATTGTTTATGTACATATCCTAATGGGATACCTACATATCCAAGTGTAATAAATCCATACACCTTTTCAGGCCGAACACAACTTTTTAATTACATCCTATGTATGACAACAACATGTTTACCAGTATTTATCCTAATGGCATACCAATATATCAGGGTGTATAAATCCATGTATATCTTATTTCAGTCTGTATACAACTTTCTTTATGTACATCCTGCGTATGACAACACATTTATCAATATCTATCCTAATGGCATACCTACATATCAGGATCTCAAAGTAAACAAGTTAGCAGTTAAACAAAATGTCCATCATACACAACAAAAACTGCTACATGGTACCATAGGTAGGCTTTATTTAAGGCACAAACACTTTTGCCACGCTTTTTCAGCTTCTTAAAAACAATTGATCTCCTTTCAAATTCAATAAAAATGTCACAGATAGTATAAACCAATCATACCACATATATCATAAATATAATTAAATTACTTTATTAAAATGTGAACATATATTAACACAATAGGTATTAAGCTATAATATTCATTGAAACCATACTCCATCATGGCATTTAGTAAAAGTAGTTGTTGTTGTTGTTTGTCTTTCGGCTTTTCCTGGTAAGGGGTCGCCACAGAGGAACTCCGGTCCGCTAATGATTGGCAGTAGAGTTTTACGAAACGCTGAGGTGCCAGCTCGACGTCCAACCTTCAACGAAGGCACGCCCATTTACGAACGCATGTCTTTCGAACGCTACCCAACCACGGGGAGGACATGCAGACTCCACACAGAAGGCACTCCCAAGCCCAGCCAAGAATCGAACGAGAGAACCTCTTGCTGTGAGGTAACAACGCTACCGTCGTACCACCGCGGCTTCAAGTAGTAATCCAATTATATTCATTAATTTCAGTGAACATCTTCATAACACCCCTGCTTAAACTATTTTTCATAACTTGTAACATTATAAAACTTAAAATGATGCGACTCACCATTTTCAATACTGTGTTTCACTACAGCCTTTTGTTTATTTTGGCTTTTAAAGTTATATAAGTGTTGGTAAATCCAATCTCTGAAACACCTGTCAGTTTTCCCTAACTAAAACTTTAAACATGTAGTAGAACTCACAACATAAATCACATGCTCGTTTTTGCATTTTGCAGAACTGTATTCTGTACATTTAGCATGTGTATCTGGGTGTATAAAACAAAATTTTCTTCAAAAGCTTAATGCAATAATTCCTTTGATTGCAGCCAAAGTACCAGCCTTCACTAAACATTTGTCGCAAGAGTCTTTCTTATAACAGTTTTATTTTAAAATTAATTTTACTCAAACTATGAATTTTGGATATTTGCCTACTGTACTCTTTATATCTGGGTCGACTGCTAGGATTTGCCAATTCCTTTATATTATTTCACAAAAAACATTAACATCTCTAGCTTATATTAAAGAAAACCTCACCGGATTAAATTCTTCAGTATGCAGTAATGCTTTTTCCTCTCTACCTTTCGGGACAAAAAGTGGGCATGATGTGTCTTGTCTACTCTTTATGGTATGTTGCAAATTCGACTCAGTTACCCGCACTCAATAACCTCTATCTATAAAATCAGTTCCTAATTTTTCTATTTCATTAGTTAAGGCTGAATTGTCACTTCTGAGTCTTGATACTCTGGTCAATTTATATATATATATATATATATATATATATATATATAAAATTAACCGCACTCAAAAAAATTGAACGAAGAGAAGAAATTTTAACTAAGAAATGAACTTCGTGACAATAAAAGCATTCAATGAAATAGTAAATAACACCAACAACTCTTGTAGAACTTTAGCGCTTTCGTCTTATTTATTATCAAGACTTCTTCAGAAAGACATGTTTCATAAGTATGAGCAACCATTTTCACTTCCTTTATATAGATTAGTTCTAGCAGGCCATTTAAATTAACAACAGTTCCTTTCCAATAGAAAAGTGTGAACAAGCAGGGTGCTGTGTGCATTTTCATTAACATTACAATTGCAGTTACATAAGGCAAATTGGTCAGACAATAATAGCCTTGTGGTACCGTGTGCATACTAAAAGGGATAGTGTGCAAAAAGGGATCGTGTGCAAAAAAGGGATTGTGTGCAAAAAGGGATCGTGTGCAAAAAGGGACTGTGTGCAAAAAGGGACTGTGTGCAAAAAAAAAAAAAAAAGGGTTGGGGGGGGGGGGTTACCAGGAAAGATGACAGTCATGCTGTGATGATTCTAATATAAACACATAACTTATGAGTGTTTGCCTCCAAAGGTAAGTAAAGAAGGGAACGGAGGAAGGTGGAGGAGTCAGGTAGAGAGTCCTAATATGCTTTGGCATCGGTGTGTGTGTAGAGAAATGTGTGGGTATGCCACCTGATGGGGGAGTGGGAGGAATGCGGTGTGGACTTGAGGGGGCTGTTAGGGGCCACCCATGACAAGGAGCCTATGAATAACAGTGTCCCCTAGAAGACTGTCAGTGCAGATGGTACCACCCGTGGGCTGGTTTGGATGGTATCACCCCTTGAATGGCTGCGTGAAAATGTGAGACCAGGGGTATAGTTGGTGGGGTCAGCGGGGGCTAGCCTGGTGATTGGGAGCATGTGTGTAGGGGGTATGAGGGAGTCAAAAGTCAGAGAGAGTGGGAACATGTGTGCAGGGGTATGGGGAGTCAAAAGTCAGAGAGAGAGAGAGAGAGAGAGAGGAAACACATTATATTCACTTGCACAGTTGTAAATCCATAAACACATTAAATCTACTTGCACAATTCTTCAAACCCTCTTGCACAGTTCTTCAAACCCTATCACATTTCAATCTCTATACCATTTAAGTGCACATTTAATGTTCAGTGTCTCGTTGAGACCTGGATAGACATCAGCTCTCAGTTCTATCTGCCATTTTAATTCTCGGACTTGCAGGAATGTGTCCATGTCCCCTACAAATTCTGTTATTTTTTCCAGCACTGTGAATTTGAATCCTGTGAAGTTTGGGCAAATAGTACTGTGCTTAGCCAAGGCATTCAAACTGTCCTGTTTATGTATTGCTGCAGTGTGTTCTTTAATACGGCTACTCAGCTTCCTGTTTTGCCGATATAGAAATTCCCACAGTGTTCGCAGAAAGCACAGTAGACTACATTTTTTGTGTTGTAGTCATAGTGGTCATGTAGACCGACAGTTCTGTTGCAGTGCGGGAAGGTGACATTGTTGCTTTTTCGTATGTGTACACAGGCAACACACTTGCCGCAGTCAGACATTCCAGGTTCTGTCGATACTTCGCTCTGTGGGGATGGGCTTTTATTCCTCTCGAACGCACCACCAAAAGAAGAGGTTCGTTTGAAACAGAAGTTTGGGATGTCCCAAGTAACTTTGTCAGACCTTTTTCTCCTCCCAAGATGTCCCAATTGTTGGTGAGGACCCTCTAATTCCAAACATATCGGTGGAAATTGAAGGGGAAACTTGACACCCAGTCCTTTTGTTCGGTCCGTTCTGTGCCCTTGCTGTGAATCCCTTTTCCAGGATTGGTGGGTACCTGGAGTGTCTGTGCTGTATGATCTCTTGGAACAGGTTGTCCACTAGATACTCTGGGTATTTTCTTTCTAGGAACAAGTTTCTGAGGTAACCTTCCTTGATGAAAACCTCGTCCCTAAAAATGAGTCTGGATAACCGGATGAATTGTCCTTTTACAATATTCTTTTTCATGAAATGGGGATGCTGGCTGCTGAACTCTAGATAGTTATTCCGGAAAGTGGGCTTGCGGTAGATGTTGGAGTCAAACTGTCCATTTTCCGGGTCTATAGTGAGGTGGATATCCAGGAATTGAGTGGTGGTTCCGATATGTCCTACTGTGAGGGTCAGGAAGTCCAGACTCTGGAAAAGGGTTTCCAGAAAATTGCTCAGAGAAAGTCTGTCCCCTATCCAGACAAAAAGACGCCACCAATATAACGCCTGTACATTATGGTGTTGTTGAACCCGGTAGTGATTCAACCTTATCCATTTCCCAGGCACTGAGGACTAAGTTTGCATATGCTGGGGCCATTTTGGACCCCATGGCTACCCCTTTCTGTTGGTGGTAAATCTTCCCGTTGAATTGAAAGAAGTTATTTCTTAATACTGCTTCTGTTAACCTGCATACAGTATTAATCTTAGTCCCGCTTAGGTTGGAGTGCCTGTTCAGGTACTGTCTGGTGAGGGTCAGTCCTTTGGCGTGGGGATGTTTGTGTACAGTGCTTCTACATCTAGGGTGACCAGTAAATATTCCCTCCATCCAGCCTTAGTTTGAAGATGTCATTTAGAAAAGCCCAGGAGTCCTTGAGGTAGTATTTGCTGTTCTGTACAATGGGGTTAAGGATGTGGTCCACGACAGAAATCTTTTCTGTTTTAGCCCTTTCGTTCGATA